>NC_089776.1:31198015-31275515 GCF_040412425.1 Macrobrachium rosenbergii | reverse complement strand
AATATAAAAATATCCATAACCAAACAGACAAGGTAAAAAAATTCAAAAGATCAAAAAACTTCAAAACGAAAAAGCTATTGCGATCAAAAAGACATTCACTACTCATATCCTAGATGAAACGCCTTGTAGAATGTTAACTGACCAATTCTAGGAGTGGATGAGAAGAAACATAACAACACTAGAATAGTCCAAAGATAAAAACTGCATGACTCACATCATCAAATGACAACAAACTACTAATAGTTCAACAATGTCAGAATTACGAAGATACAAAATCCAACTACAAATAATTTACCACAAGAGAAGGTCATGTTCTAAAGCACGACAAAAGGTCTCTAGAATAAAAAAAGTCGAGGCTGCCAAATTTTTGTTAATCTCTTTCAAATCGAAACAGACCCCTGAGAGAAGACGGATTACTCCTAAAATCCGGAAATATTGCGGAACGTTCATTCCCCATCCGAGTCCAATCTTCTTTATAGCAGGAGGAACTGCCTCCTTTTTTTATTGTGCGCGCGCGTTGCCCATGGAGAACACTTTGTAAAAAAATCGGGAAACAAGTAAAGAAAGGAAAAAATATTTTTTATTCGTTCATACACATAAAGTCAAGCAACTGAGATCACATGACGGACCTGACAAGTTCGGTATCCTTACAGAAATAAAGATTTTTAGATCACAAGCAACTTCAAAAAATTAAATATGTTGTAAATGATTGTTTGAAAACCAGTGTAAGCATTTTGCACGAATGACTGAGGAGACATTTATTGTAAATGACAATATATTAAGTTACAAGAATGTTTCTGTGTGTATGTAGATACGTATGTATGTATGAGGTGAATAAGAGTGTTATAGGAGCATTCAGATGTAAGTTTGTTACAACAATGCTTTATGATGCGTTTAGCATGTGTATCACACATGTGATTTAGGATGCATGTGTGCACGTTCATGTCTTACAAAAAATACTTCAGGATGCACAAAGACAAACACCTCATAATCGATTATCCTCTGGGGATAATCGAAGCTGCAGCTCGAGTGTTAACGCATCAACATTTGTTAGGGATTCTCTTCAATCATACACATCCTTTTATATATACTTCACATCACCCAGAGTCCCTAATGCTCTAATGCGTTCACCCAACCTTCACAGTAAATCCCATGGAACTTCCAACTCAAAATAACAATTTACCTCTCTTAATCTCATTAAAACGGTAACCCATCTTGATGCAACGTCAAAGGTAAAATACACATAAGAAAATATACAGTCAGAACGGCTGCTCTCGATTCTACCAAAAATGAGATGTAACGGTTCTTTAATCTAGAATTTATCACATTTTCTGAAAAGCCAAACAATGTTCTTTAAAAATATTACGGTCTTAAACATACATAAAACAAATAAAGGAAAATATCCGTAAATGTGCAAATTTCAAACTTAGCATGAAATACCACGGTGCTTACAATTTGAAAGAGAGAGAGAGAGAGAGAGAGAGAGAGAGAGAGAGAGAGAGAGAGAGAGAGAGAGAGAGAGAGAGAGAGAGAGAGAGAGAGGGTGGGGGGCTTAATTTCACGATTCACTTCTTCTTGACTTAAGGAAAAAGCAAAGCAAAATGAGAATGGTCGGTAAATAAGTACATTTAATACGGTAACCATCAACAGTACCATCATTTTAATGTTTTCGGCAGTGGAAGTAGAAGTAACAGTTGTCGCTGTAGTATTTACGAGGCTTGGTGATGAAACCAGAAGTGAAATCTCTGCAAAATTTATAAACACCGCATATCTTCCTCATTGAAGTTTACACTAACTTTTTCGAAAAGATAACAAGCAGAGAGATAAAGGCTAGGCTACGCGAAGTTCTCTCTCGTCAGAGAGGCATAATGCCTATGGTTAGAGAATCATAAAACGGTAACTGATAAAATAAATGTGCAAGGAATTCAATAGTAAACTAAAATAAACGAATGCGTATGGGCTCGATGTTACTGGTTGCACATGACGACTGTAAATGAAGCTTGTATTCATTTTAGCACAATTATTTGTAATTTCTTGATTAACAATATGTCAATGTATGTATACACAGAAAAATATACATACTACATTATATGTATATATACACGCAAATCAAGCAGCATGTATACATGTATGTGTAAATTGCCCTCGTCTCTGCCCTGTAATCTATGTAATAATAAATGTACTTATACACAGAAATATATATATATATACAAATGATTACAATTTACTATGGAGAGACGAGGACGATTTACATGTAAAACACACACACATTATATATATATATATATATATATATATATATATATATATATATATATATATATATATATATATATATATATATATATATATATATATATATATATATATATATATATAATATAATGTGTGTGTGTCTACGAGGAAAAGTGTCTACGTCTCTTCATAGTAAATTGTAATCACTTTGTGTGTGTGCAAATAAGTTTTTTTGCGTATTTCTATGCACGACAGGTAGCACGTGTGTGTGTGTGGTGTATTATGTAACTAGAGACAAAGGCAAAATAGCAAGCGTGGCCAGCGTGATGGCGAGCAGAACAGATCCAGTTCTTAGTATATTGAGTTTGACCTTCACAAAACCATCCCAGAGCGAACAGTCGCCAATAAAACAGAGCTTCTGCCTTATTCTCTCTCTCTCTCTCTCTCTCTCTCTCTCTCTCTCTCTGCAACCTGCTAACAGTGCAAAAAACACTAAACTTTCTCTTTTCCTCTCTCTCTAACGCTATAGGGTATTAACAGTGCAGGAAGGTTTATCAACTCTGTTCCTCTTTCTCTCTAAGCTGTTTGCAGTGTAGAAAGCCTTGGCAACTCACTCTCCGTAAGCTGTTAACAGTGCAGAAACCCTTGCTACTCTCTCTTTCTGTCTCAGTCTTCCTAAAGGTTGTCAACAGTGTAGGAAGCCTTGGCAACACACTCTCCCTCCCTCTATAGGTTGTTGACAATGCAGATATCCTTGGTAACTCTCTCTTTCTACACCTCTTCCTACAGGCTGTTAACAGCGTAGAAAGCCGTGGCAACTCTCTCTCTCTCTCTCTCTCTCTCTCTCTCTCTCTCTCTCTCTCTCTCTCTCTCTCTCTCTCTCATAGCTGTTAACAGTGTACAAGAGCAAAAAGCCTTGGCAATTCACTCTCTCTCTCCCCATGGGTTGTTAACAGTTCAGAAAGCCGTGGCAACTCTCTCTCTCTCTCTCTCTCTCTCTCTCTCTCTCTCTCTCTCTCTCTCTCTCTCTCTCTCATAAGCTTGTTAACAATGTATATAAAGTCTTTGGCCTGGGTTCTTTGCCCCGAGTAATAATATCTGAGGACGTTATATGTTTTCCCTTGGCAATTTAAAAACCGACAAACACGAAGCATACGCAACAAAGCAAAAAGGAAAGCACTCCCCACAACGCCATAATGAACCTGACTATACTCAAGCATAAACAAGCACCCAGGCCAACATAAACACCACAACAGAGGAACAATTCCACAGGGAAATGGCCTAGATATTGAAAGCACTAAAAATCACATAACAAAGTCAGATGTCGGATAAACTACTGCTTCCTTTCTGGCCCCCAAAAATACTCGCATGGCCTCCCGAGATAAGTCAGAAATCTTTCATGTCCCGAGCTGTATATTTATCTTGGAGGCAAACTTCTAATCCGCTGAGGCACTGCCGATGTAAACAGTGCGAGGGGTGAAAATAAGTTCTGAAAAATTTGTAAACTCTGGGGAAAAAAAAAAAGAGCAAAGACTTTCACATAGAAAAAATACCTACAATATTCCCTCATTATTCGTTATGCGATCCTTACCTCATAATGAAATCATACGACTTCCATCAATGGCTGTAATTACAATACTCGTAAAAGCTTTTATTTATACATCACACGATCTTCATCTCATAACACTGAAATCGTCCCGATATTGTTTAGCCATGACTGACCACAGTTTACGAAAAATACTGATTCCGTCATTTATTCTTTAGTGTAACAACCTCACCTTATGATACTGCAATCACCTGGAAAGCGCTGATGCTATAACTGGTTGCCATGCAAAACCGTTTTATTGAAGAACTCAGTAAGAAATTGGATGTTACATGGCGATCCGTTAACCTATTGTAAGCATGAATTCCGAACCATCACGAGTGACCCTAGAAGGCTTCTTTTCAAATGATAACCATTTCTCAGAGTAAATTTCGAGTACAGAACTCACCTAGCTACACTGACATCTCAGTCATCTCACATCAGTTATGCGATAATGATTTTAGAACGATCTAAAATTCATCACGGAACTGAAAGGCATAAATTCCCCGAGATCACCAAGTCCGAACTAATTTGAATTCATTTTGAAAACTAGTTTCGAATCATTTCTAATTCACGGTAAAAGTCCCGCATTTCGAACATTTCAAAATTTATTGATATATACACAGATTAACTTCCGAACCGATTTGAGTCAAATGCGATAGAACTAACTTCTAACTCATTGGGTTCAATATAATGTAAATAATTTCGAATAAATTCAGGCGACCAGGAATTTCGGAAAAATTTACATACGCAATCAATTTATTTCCCCACATACGAACGACGCATAAAATATTGCTATGAACCTATAAACCTTGCGGGTGAAATCTAATCCTTTGCTAAACTGAATGCCTCCCTTTCGAAGGGACTTTTATTTTTGCCCTCAGTCTTACAGCTAGTGTTGCCGAAAGCCACATGGGAGTTCTATCTGTAAGCCGTGAAGACCACTCATTCCTTTTTCTTTTCAGTCTATTCTTTTTTTTTATTCTTTGTACTATCAGCTTTTTTTTTATAACCTTACAACATTTATTTGTTTACTATAAGGTTTTCATCTGTTATTTACTTTTATGGTAGTAAAATAAAGCCAGAGCACCAGCACTGACTTTGATTGTAAGATTCTTCTCATTTAATTACTGTACAAATTACATCAAAATCGAATCAACCTCTAGGTCAATTGCCTTCTTGCGCTTTTTTCTATGACCTCACTTCATGAACTGACAGATCTTTCAATTATTTCTCTCTTTACATTACATTCCGTGATGCTCTCATTGTTTCATCTCTCACATCAAAAACTGTTTACTGACACTTAAAAAAACATCCCATTACTATAATAAGCCCATTGCTCTATCGTTCATAATCCCGCTACTACATCCATGCATTGTGGAATTAAGATGCCTATAATTCTGGCCTTCCTTAATGTCACGCCTACCCACGCATTCACCTTATTACTTCCTCTGACATATTCCAGTTTTATAACAAAATTATTGCAGCGAACTACAATTCATACCAGACATGAACAATTACCATACTGTCACCCTACCCGCTCTTTCACAGTTTTCTCATTATCTGTTTACTGCAAATATGTTTCGTTTCTCACATATAGCTTAACAACCACTTCAACAACATATCTTGTTTCCAAAGAAAAACGATATGCAAATCATAATCCAAAGTCACTGTATAAAATATATATATATATCCCAGGTTTTCCGTGAACACTGTACTTTGAAAAAGAGAATTTGTTATTGTTTTAACCCAGATTCTAACCAAGCCGGACAGGAAACTTTTAGCCATTGGTAGAATAAAATGCCTCTTTTCATTAAGCATGAAACATTTTTTTGTAACTAAAACTCACAGAAAGAAAAAGTAAAGAACATACAATTTTGTGAACGGGTTATTCATTCTTTATTCTGGAAAATCACAGGCCTTGAGAGCAACAAAAAGCCCAAAGTGGTCATCCCCATTTTCGTATCTTCTACGTGCTTCATAATATCATCTCTTTCTCCTCCCTTAATTCTACACTGAAGTTCATTTTTCTCCAGGCAAGATAAGTAATGGTGTCTATTACAACCACTCTTGAAGCTAGATATTTTATAATGGGACTTCAAGATTAAAAGCTTTAAGTCTGACATTCTAGACGTAAAGTTTAAAGCTTGAGACTTTGAAGCACAACATACAGACTGCAGAAACTGGGGCTATAAAGTTCCGAGTTCGACGTTCGAAAGGCAGAACTTTAAACATCAAAATTAGTTCGGGAACCTGGACAACGACCGAACGAAAAGGTTGAGATCTGAAGTTCGAAATTCTGGACGCCGGTCTTCTACCTTGAGATCCTGAGGTTCCAAGTACATGAGCGACTTCCACGTGCGTCAGTTGGCGCCAAAATGTCGGAGGAGATGGCCCATTGGCTCCCACTTGATTTCTGTCCGCAAGGTCTAGAACAGACGGAAAGGATAACCGTCATTAGCGAGGTATGTTATTTCCGCCCGTCTTCCTCCGATGAATAGTACTTAATGGCAGGCTTTCCAGAGGCAGGGGAAGTCTAGGACGAACGCAATGTGTTTATCACTGGGAACTGAATGGAAGAGATGTCAACAAAATCGAGTAATTATCTCCACGACCCACGACTCTCGATGCTGATGCTCCTGCAATGACGTCGAATGACTGGCTTCCACCATTACAGTGTTTTTCAAGGTCTTCTCAGAAAATACCTGTTACTTTTTGCTATCTCTCTCTCCTCTCTCTCATTAAACAAATCTCTAACGCGTACATATTTAAGTATACCTCATACAGTCTCAGCATCCTCCACATCACATTTCTATGTGTACTGTCGTCAGCTTTTCATCTTTCAAGTTTTCTAATTGTTTGCAGTCAATTAACTGTTTGGCACAACAAACAGTTGATGCACAATTCCTCTTCCTCGCCTACACTAACACTACCTTAATATCAAACCTTCTGTTCTCAATCTTACTTCATCATTCAAGACATCCATGCTCCATACAAGGTCCAGGAGGCAATTTTATTTCACGTAATTCTTTCAATCTTTTTGGTCTTCTTTCCCTTTATTCAAATAATTTATTGTTCGACTTATTTCTATTTGGATTTTTCCAGCATCACGGCATTTCCCCACCAGTATATAACTATCTTTATTTCACATTTACATCAGCCAATTATAAGCAGATATACTTTCCTCCAAAATTCTTTTCAACATAACGCCTTCAATATACATTTTCATCTACTTCGAACTATCAAACACAATTCTGAGCATCCTTCTGTTGAAACAACATATGTATAACCACCAAGACCCTTTCGTGGCATTCCAAAAATTAATCCATTTTCATTTACTCCACCACTCCAAATCTTCGAACTACACGGGCCCTTTCTCTTTCAACTCGTTTCGCTGACCAAACAGTAAGACATAGATTCAGACTCTCACAGAAACTAGTCATTTTTTACTATCGATATAATTCCTCCTGTTACATTCAGTTCGAACCACAGCCTTAAGCTTGTCATAACAGAGAAGCTTCCAACTCTTTCACCCTTCTCTCCTGCGCCACCAAACATCGTCACTTTTTATCCTCCCCAGGCATACATCCCGTGCCCTTTCACCATGACTTCTCTAGTCATAACTAACAAACATCCAATGCTTTCTTACAAGTACAATTACCTTCAAACAGTTTTCTTTATCCGCACTGTACCTACGGTACGTACTGTGTATTCAAAACCTAAGGAGTCACTAGATCACTCTTTTGTTGTGTATTCACATGAACACTGTACGTCCGGGTTGCATACCCCATTCCCCCGGCCATTAGGGTACTTTCATAGCTACTGCGTATGCTCCAGCAAGCCTGCGATACAACAGACTCCGTTTTGGCCAATTCGCCCTTCTGTTAATGTGTATAAGCATACGAGGACAATATTTCTAGACAACCTCGTTGTTGGGGGTCGCCCTCAGGAATGAGCAAAGACCTCGAGTAATGCAAGAACATATACAGTACAGACGTTGAAGTCATTCTACAACTGGTTCATGACGGATCGCTTAGCGTCACTTACTGTCTCTTGTCATTCCAAGTTCTACCGAGTTCAAATAATGATTAGGAAATCTTGCAATCATTCTCAAATCCTCCTCGAGCCTGAGACGGTTCAAGGAATAAAGAGCGGGTTGCTAAAGGATCTAATCTGGAGTGTTTCAGCACTTGCAACGTTGCCTTCTGTGGATTCTCGTTGTTTAATAATAATAATAATAATAATAATAATAATAATAATAATAATAATAATAATTCTTCGTTATGAATTCTCAATAAAAAAAAAACAATCAATTCTTGTGATAGCATAAGCCACTCCGATCCGTAAATTTACATAAGCACTGACAGTCTGACACACAGGCAATCAATATTATGAACAATCAAAATGTATATAACTGAAAAAAAAGAAAACATAATGAAAAAATGAAGCAAAGAAAGGACTTGATGAAGATAGGCTGACTGAAAAAACATACATAAAGCGCGCGCGAGAGAGAGAGAGAGAGAGAGAGAGAGAGAGAGAGAGAGAACGCAATCTGAAACCTCTAAATTGCCTCAATCCAGCAAGCTCACCCGTCATTTTCCTAGTAGCCACACACAAAGAGAAAAGGGGAAAGATAAAAAAAAAATTTTTTGACACATGCGTGTGGTGAGGTGGGGGGGGGGGAAGCTCCATTTCAAATCCGATATCCCTTTTCTCTCCGTCAGTTCAAAAAGAAATGCAAAACACGTTCTACCGAAAACGAACAAACCCAATTCTACTTTTCAGAATCGTCTCTAGCGCTTGCCTCGGGGGCTTAGGGGGTGCGGTGCGGTGTCAGGTGCTTGCTCTGCAGGCAACAATATCCTGGCACATCTGACACTGGCTCACTTTAAATTAAAAGGAAGGATGTAAGATGTCTTGTTTCCAGTCCTTAAAGTAAGGCGTCATCTTAACAGGCAGATGCTGTATCAGACATTTAAGCACTTTTATTTAAGCATGTGAATAACAATTTATTACAAAAGGCAAGAATATTATATTTTAAAACTAAGCTCAACGAAAACAGACATTGCGTTTTTTAAATACATTTCTTTAGTAAGATCTCATTTCGTTCTTATGTACAACATAATTAAATCAACCTTATTTTACGAAATGGAAAAACTTCTGATTTCATTTCGTTCTTATGTACAACATAATTAAATCAACCTTATTTTACGAAGTGGAAGCGTTTCTGATTTCATTAATCTAGCACAGCTTCGAATCGAAATATAGAGAAGACCGCTTTCATCTATAAATTTTCATCGGTGTTAAAATTTAGCGAAAAATAAACAGTAATCTGGCTAAGATCTTTCTTGTTTATTTAACCTTCTTAATAAATCTGCCAGTCACTATTTGTGTGCATATATATATATATATATATATATATATATATATATATATATATATATATATATATATATATATATATATATATATATATATATATATATATATATATTAACACACACACATACGCAATCTATAAAATGTTAGCTGTATCATAGCTCCCCATAATCCGCGGAGGACCCTCGAATAAAATTTAGCGAAAAATAAACAGTAATCTGGCTAAGATCTTTCTTGTTTATTTAACCTTCTTAATAAATCTGCCAGTCACTATTTGTGTGTATATATATATATATATATATATATATATATATATATATATATATATATATATATATATATATATATATATATATATATATAATACACACATACTCTATAAAATGTTAGCTGTATCATAGCTCCCCATAATCCGCGGAGGACCCTCGAACTAAATTCAGACATTTTGCAAATACAATCATTGGCCTTTTAACTAGTTCAGCCGAGGCGTCATATGTAAATCTTTTGCTGACTAACGCTGAACAAAGAACTTAAGCTTGAGTTTATCTTCGGCTGCCCATGCGTATTTTTTCTGAACTCCCAATGCCTGTACTTCTGGAATAACAAAACGAATAAATGAAAAACATTTCCAGAGCGGGGGTGGGAGGGGAGGCTATAAAGCCCAAGGGTAGGCTGTTAACTTTGTTATGAGACAAATTTTTTCTTTTTTTTTAACGTGCTTTTTTTCCAATTTTTTGTATGGGGTAACCACGATGCCTTCTTTGAAGGACTTTGATTTGGCTTTGGGGTAGACCGTAGTCTCGATCGGCTGCCCTGCCTGACCCCGGCAGCGTATGTACATGTATTATACCAGTCACCAGCGCCCTTTCTCCCAGCAGCAAGAAGTTGTTGCGCGGTTAGGTCGACAGTCGAGATGTGTGAGGTGTCTGTTATGTTTTTAGGAGATGTTGGAGTGGCTTTGTTTGTGTGTGTATTAGTCTGTAACACCCATTTGCTTTTAAGCAAATGGGTAAAGAGAGACTATAATCAACGGATAGGTTTTAAGCAAACCTATCCGTTGATTACATACATAATCCTGGGGTGTCTACACGGATAGCAAAGTGTCCGCCTCTCTGACCGGTCGGCTGCAGATTTGAACCCGCACCACAGACCTCTATACGTCCGAAACTGTTGCTCTACACCGACTTGGCCATCAAGGCTCTGCTATGAAACAAATGAATAGGAAAACAACTTCTCGGATCTGAAAACATGAAAACCGTATTCTAACATTAGATCATCCCATAAATCTTACACTGAAATTACCTTTCCGAGAAACGAGTTTACTGGAACCAAGTGCATAAGGTCATAAAAAGTTGAGATCAGGTCTCGAACACTAGCTGGTTATTTAAGACTTTCGATCCTAGAAGCACATAATGTTCTAGTATGAAAGTATTATGGCATACAGATTGTTCATGAGAGCTTCGGTTAAGATCAATTTCCATTTATATTTGAAAATCGACATTTCTGAGAGACATTTTAAAACCGTCAGATGAGATTCACGCTGCAATGCAGGTTGCATGATATCTATACAGCGTAATAAACTTTCCATAAAGTGCATGTGACGAAATTAGAATGGAGAGAGAGAGCGAGAGCATACCTCTATGAAAGGAAAGTTAGATATGACATGGCACCAGCCCTCTTGAAATTGTGACATGCCTTCTCAGATTGTATGAAGCATTTGGCACAAAGGCAAATGCCATAGGACAGAGAAACGTACCCTGGTAAAATAAAAAAGAAAAAAAGGAAATAAACAGCGATTGAGATCACCTTTTAACACTGCGTCTTCCAGCCAAACACACTGGCAGTCCCCGTTAGCGAAAGAATTCCCATCCTGTAGATATACTCCACGAAGTGACGCCCTACCAGCACAGAGGATCATTTTCACACAAGACTTTCGACCCTAGAAGCACATAATGTTCTACTATGAAAATATTATGGCATACAGACTGTTCATGTGAGCATCAGTTAAGAATAATTTCCATTCAAATAAGTAAAACATGCGCGGAAGTTTCTTCGACGCAATCGAGTTTTCTGTACAGTGTATAATGCTGTATGAGTCATGGCCCATGAAGCTTTCAGCCTGTCCTATAGCGTTTCCAGACGCAAGATTACGGCTAACTTTATCCTTAAATAAAATCTAAACTACTGAGGCTAGAGAGATGCAATTTTGTATGTTTGATGATTAGAGGGTGGATGATCAACATACCAATTTGCAGCCCTCTAGCCTCAGTAGTTTTTAAGATCTGAGGGCCAACAGAAAAAGTGCGGAGGGAAAGACCAAGCCGTCACAATAGCTTTCTTGTACAGAAAACTTAAGATACCAAAGATGAAAATTCCTCCAAGTCGTATAGACGTCAAGAACAGACGGGAGGGTGGAATGTAAGTAATGCAGTTTTGGTAATAATTGTATGAGAATGTCATTTGTTCCCAAACTCATTCAAATCCTTTACATTTTGCATTTAAGTATTACCTATCAGGGAAACAAGAGGCAGCCCTAAAGAAACCGTCCAAAAAGATTTTTTTCATTGTCCTCGATGAACTTAACATAATCAAAAAAGTTTTTTCACTCTTTTTACTATCAGAAATTTACTAAAGCTTTTCACAAGTTCTACTGAATGCCTTGGGCATAAATTAGTGGCAGCTTCGAAACAATTCAGGCGAAATGTTCTCGTAAAATTAACGAACACAAAAGGCTAACTATAGGTGTGTAGCCTATGTGTGTGTGTGTATATGTATATATATATATATATATATATATATATATATATATATATATATATATATATATATATATATATATATATATATATATATATATATAAATAATTTCATCTTAAATACGAGTGGATCTAATTGTAATTGAATTGTAATTGTAGTTGAAATTTTCCCCATTTGGCAAACACCCAACGTCGGTAAGGTACGCTTGTAAATAACATATCGAGACAAGTTTTCCTTGTCTGCTTACAAAGCGCTTTCTCTAAAATCTGAAATCACCATATTATTCCAAAAAGATTGATGTACAAGAAATATTTTATTCTAAACTTGACCCCATAATTGCTGCAAAAATCTACACTAGGCAAAAAAGTGGCATGAAGCATTAAATACTGTTCTTTGACTTATACTAGCCGTAATTGCTTGGTTTTTACCCTATTGATTTTTTAAAATTTCTAAATCTAAGCAAAGTTTGCCTATGCTGTGCAATAGATGAATTAAAATTAGAAATACACAAGATGTTGTCAGATGGCAGACAGGTGAGACCACAGATATTATACCTGGCCCCCTTCAGCAGCCAATCAGGAGAGTCCTAACGAAGAGGTTTGGGAGACTTAGCTAGTGGACACTATATAGTCCCTTTCTAAAGTAAATAATGTAACGCAAGACTCCCTATCACCATAAAAGCTTCTGATCATTCTTAACAAAAAACTTTCTATAGTCCGCGGCCCAAAACCACTTCACCTTGGTCAATTCTATCAAAAACGTTCTCATAGTAAATATATCTTAGTTTTTTTTTTTTTTTTTTACGCTTATGTATTAGACATTTCTTCCTCATCGCTTATTCCACAAACCATCTCCCCAGTCTATACGAACAATGTTCTTTCCTCACCAAACTTTCTGTTCTGTCTTACCTTTACAATCACAAATCCTTCCCAAATCTTTCTGGGTTTACAAGGCGGCGTTATCATCCTCCAGTTCTTACAATCTCCATCATCATTCCCTGATGCGTCTACTGAAAATGACTGCTCTCATCCATTTCTTCTGAGCATTCGCACCATTGACATATTCATGCCCTACGCATCCCAGTCTGTGAGCCACTGAATAACAATCGCCTCCATTCAATATCAGTTCCAGTCTAATCAACTTCTGAATCGCCCAGCTGACATCTTCAACGGACACCTTCATAACCACTCTCGGGTTACCGTCAACCCCAGTGACTCATGGCACCTGCTCTTCAGACGGCTCTTCATTTCCAACTCCTATTCTAAAATCCACGGGCCCATTAACCTTTCATTGCATTTAGGGCCTCCCAGGTCAACAAGTATCTCCCTTTCATTCTTGTTCACATTCTCACCGAGTACTTCATTTCTTTCACAATCCCTCCCTCACTTCTCCTTGGCATTTTTAAATCTTCATCTTGCATACCTCTAAACGATTCTCCGTTCTATCAAACAAATGCATTTCACATCACTAAACTGCTCGTTTCATTATCCTACAGAGCACGTCATTTATACCTCTTCTCTAAATGCCAATCCGGCAAGTACTCCCTGATCTGCATGTTAAGTACGTGTTGCACTATAATGTGTATTCATATAAGCGAGTGCTATATGTGAATTTGAATGTGCGAGCACCTTAAACATTCATCGACTAAAAGAATTAGCGGTTTCGTTGCTGATAACATCAAGGCAAAATGTGCTCGCGTGTTACTAGTATTATTATTGACCCTTAGATATGCCTCTAGTTTTTAACTGCTAACGGTGTAAAGCAAGGTATTAAGGGGTATTCATGTAGCAAAAAGGTTCAGAACACACTAAAGGATTATATCAAAACTTTGAATTTTATCAAACCTAACTATGTAGACCAGCAAAAATGTCCTGTACAGAGAGGCTTAGATTCTAAACATGTCAGTCAGCGTAATGAGAAATGAAAATATAACGAGAGGAAGCGAACACAGGAATGAGGTTACACAGAAAGGAATGAGAAAGACTAGATATATGAAGGTATTCGAGGAGGAGGAGGAGGAGGAGGAGGAGGAGGAGGAGGAGGAGGAGGAGGAGGAGGAGGAGGAGGAGGAGGAGGAGGAAGGGGTGCCAGAGATGCGGCGGAGGCATTTTAGTAATAGCAATATATACCCGTTTCAAGATCAGCGGCATCAAAGCGTCTAATGCCTCATCAAACCAGAAAAGCTTTTGTGGCGTATATTGCACATATCCATATTGGAAATTCTCCCCTGACATCACCCCAATCCCCCTCCCGTCCCGTCCCGTCCCCGAGTCCCCAACTCCAGATTGAACCCGCCGTTTTCGCGTGCGCTGCAAACCCGACAGGATATTACAATGCTAGGAGGAAGGGGCCCTATCATTCATTATACTCGGGCCCAGGAGCCAGGTTTTGCCTCTTCGAGAGTGAAATCCTTCAAGAAGAGATTGTAATAGCTTCTTTTCAGAAAACAGTTGCCAGAAAATATGAAATTTTCTGATAGGTAAAACGACGACTTAACTCTCATTTTCCTTCTATATCCCTTTTTTTATGAAAATGCGCGAGTTCTTAATACTAAAATTTATTCTTCGCTTGTGAACAACTGCACGTACACGTACATTTACATTTACAAATACAAATTGAATTTTTTTTTTTTATCCAAACCACTGAAACTTAAGGTTATGTGTCACCCACATATAATTTACTTGACAGAAGAAAGAACATACCAGAAACAAACGTCTATTTCGACAGTTTAGGACAGATATTGTATAGAACTTCTAAATTTGATTAAATCTGTATCATGGGGATATTCATCTTTTTCTTATGGCGTACTTTCTATTGGCCAACCCACAAAAAAAAAACAATATTTTCTTCGTAGGAAAAATAAAAAATCCACCTGAAAAATAAGTGAAAACAGAAATTATCTCCTAAAATGTCAATTTACGAAGCGAGTTCCTCATCACCTTCAGACATGTTCAGTTGCACCTCTATACCGGTTTGTTCTCATTATCTTCATCTGCAAAGCCATACTGGGGCCTGCTAATCATTTTCTGTCCCATATTACATCAATATTACAAAGGATTTTTAGGTTTAAAGTTTCACAAGAAAGATATGGCGTAAAAATGTTATTTGAGGAAATTCACAAATTTAAGGGAAGTCTTGCCAAGCTGAAAATCAGAAATTCTCGTTTCCAAGATATTCTAAATTATTGTGAAGGCAATGAAAATACTAAAGAGAATAAAATAAGAATAGGGGTAAAAAAAAAAAAAACAATCTTTCTTTATTAATGTGATCCTCTGACCAATCCGGTGCTGCCCGGGAAAACTCTGAATGACAATCGATAAATCTCTCTGTCTCTCTCTCTCTCTCTCTCTCTCTCTCTCCTCTCTCCTTCTCTCCCCCTAACACCTCTCTCTCTCTCTCTCTCTCTCCCCTATACTCTCTCTCTCTCTCTCTCTCTCTTCCTCCTTCCTACCACCCACTTTTTTGACATTTTATATTTCACCCCTTCTCACCCCCCCAATTCCTATTGGGGCTGAACTTGGCCTTGAAGGGCATCAGAAGTGTTACTATTCATCTCAGCGACCTCGAAAACTATGGATTAGACACAATATCTGTCATTTTTTACATTTTATTTTTCACCTCTTCTCACCCCCCTTGCTATTGGGGCTGAACTTGGACTTAAAGGTCATCAGGAGTGTCACCATTCAACTCAGTGACTTTGAAAATTATGGATTAGGCTAATATCTTCGTTTTTGGTTATTTTTACATGTCACCTCCTTCCCAACCCCACCCCCTTCAGTCCCTGTGATGCCTTACCCCCACAGTATTCTTTTCCAGATAGTAAGTCATATGTATACCGAATTGAGGTATGATAAATTCTGGAGTTTTTTAGTTACTAAGTCTATGGGCAGAACCAGGCCCATTTCAGGGAAGCACTTCCCACCCCCACACCTTTGGTGCCCTTTGGTGCTAGTGATATCTTACCCCCACAGTATTCTTTTCGAGATAGTAAGTCATATGTATACCAAGTTTGGTTGAAACGGCTTGATGCGTTTCAGAGTTATGATGGAACATACACATCCATTTATATATATACACACATATATACAGTATGTATATATATATATATATATATATATATATATATATATAATTGATATATGTATATATATATATATATATATATATATATATATATATATATATATATATATATATATATATATTCAATAATAAGACAGGGTGGTTTAGATTCCAGATTCTTTCATTTACCAAGTACAAGATTTCGATGACATACAGTCTTTCTCCTTCAGGTACCGTGCCAGAAGAAAAGGACTGTATGTCCTCAAAAGCTTGTACTTGCAAATTAAAGAATCTGGAATCTAAACCATACTGTCTCATTGAAGCCTTGTACGAGAAATATGAATATATATACTAAGTGAAGTTGTGTGGATAATTTGATATATATATATATATATATATATATATATATATATATATATATATATATATATATATATACAGTATATATATATATAGAATGTATATATATATACATACATATTCATATATATATATATATATATATATATATATATATATATATATATATATATATATATATAATATGCTAATTTGTATATATATATATATATATATATATATATATATATATATATATAATATTATATATATATAATATATATAATAATATAACAAATTAGCAATATGTAAAAGCCGAAAAGATTTAGATAGTGAAAAACTCTCAAGATACCTTTTGAGTACCAAATGTTTGGAAACATACAAGAATTATTAAAATCCAAAGAATGCTCTTGTAAGAAACGGCAAATCTCGATAGGAACCTTTTGCTTACGTCACTGACAAACAAATCTTCAACTAAAACAAACTGATAATAATGTTATAATCGAAGTCTATGTTATGGGAGATCAGATCACATGCCGCTTATCTCTTAACGGAAATCTAGCGATAAAATTGCGACGGCATAATTGTAATGGTTTAAGCTTATAAATAAACACTTAGATGAAATCTTGACATTTTAGAATATAATCCGCTAACGGGGCTAAGAGAAGGTAACGTTTCCAATCGTGTCCTGCGTGCGTGCGCGCGTCTATAATAATAAATACCAAGAGGAGGCATGAACGTATTATGATGAAACTTGGCGAAAAATTTCGAATGATGGCCCCTACAATTTTTTTAAGGATACCACTGAAGATTTGACTGTCATTGTTCTGTCGTGATTTTTTTTTTTTTTAACTAAAACTATCTCGCCAGTTACAGTGTTTGGGAATTTTCGAGGAATTCAATGCTTTGTAAAAACTGGACCACAACCAATATACCTATGGTCAAAGTCAATGTCCACTTTGTCTCTTTTTACCACTAAGGACAAGTTACCAAATAACATACACAAGCATAAAAAACAAATCAGTTAAAGAGCTATGTAAGATAAGAGAGAATGCCTTTAAACATTTAACACCATGCCCCAAGGCCAACAACGACATATTAGGCAAGAGTAAAAAGAGTGCGAGCCTCCACCAACACCCTTAAGAGTAATAACCGTCTGCTGATCCGAGAACGAGGACTGCTGGTTTTTGGCCATTTGACAATCCTGACAGCCGACAAAAAAGCAGCATAAATGGGCGATCAGCGTTGCACTTGGATACATAGCCGAGGACAAATGCTAAACATGCCGCCTAGGGTGGAATGTGGCCTCTAGGCTCCCGTAGAATGAAAGCGTTTCAGAAATGACTTGTGTGCGTCATTTTGCTAGGCTCCACAGAAGGAAGATTCCCGAGCAGGGGGAATCTATTAGGATGTTAATTGCCTCCACATTCTCCTCTCATTGGATGCCCCGTGCAGTAGGATGACCATTAGGCCTACCTGATCACAATTTAACGGAACAAGAGGAAAAGGGTTCTTAAATGTTTAAAAGAAATCTTCTGAAAAACGAAGATAAAATACGGAATTAAAAAACACAAGCGTTCTAAAATAACAAACTGAAATAGAAAGAATGAACAAATGCAGTTAATTCAACTCAGCTAAGTAAAAAAATTTGAAAAAACAAAATAAGGTAAAGAACCACAGTGGCTTAACTAGCACAACAGATTCTCTTTAGCTCACAACCATCATAACGCAAAATGCTATCATGAAGAATGTTCTACATCTGAGCAGTAATTGGAACGGGAGGCCTCGGGCAATGGCCAGCGAGCACGTCAACAGAAAATGACTCCTAAAACTGCAAGAGCCAAATTCCATGTCGAATATAAGACACGACTGTAGCCTTGCCTTGATCTTTACCCAACCCTGAATACTAGCAAATTAAACCTTCAAACTCTTAGTATAATTAACGAAGCCTCCTTCAACAGTGTTACACAATAAAGTATAGATAAAATAACAGCACATCATTTTCTGCTTCTCAGTACATACTGGCCCGTTCTTAAAATGGTTGAGAAGCCTATGTTGAACGCTTCGAGACTTTTGGGGTCCAAAAATCTGAACAGGGTAATCATGCTATCAGTTACAGTTTCATATAAGGAAGCGTGGTAAGAAACTACAAATTTTATTTTCATCCATGCGTATTACCATATTTTGACTCTGCAATGCCTGAAGAGACAACACTAAAAATACCTCTCAATAAAAATTACAGTACTACCTGCCTCTTCTTATCCATGCAGGAATATTCACAGTTGGTTGATTATCGAAAAAATTTTAAAAAATGTAAAACTAGCTTTTGTTAAAATGCACCAAAAAGTAAAAAATAATATTTTGTGACACAACAAGATTTTCTTACAATTAATCACGTCGCTTTTATTTCTGTAGACATGATTATCACGTCGCTTTTATTTCTGTAGACATGATTAATTGTAAGAAAATCCTGTGTTAGTCAGAAATTGTATCCGATTGTAGCGTACGAAATTGAACGTGATATATTTTGTCGAGCCAAAGAACGTTTGAAAAATCCGTAGAGTTATTAACTTATTCTACCGAGTCAAAGAAGGTAAGAAAAATCTGAAGAGTTATTCAAAATCATACAAATCCTGAGATATTGGGACAGGTCACTGTCGTGTCACTAGAGCCCACTGCTGACCAACTGATCATGTAAGGTTGTATTGTCACCAGGATTGAGTAACCATGCAAAATTTCAAGTCCATCGGACGAAGGGAACAGGTCAAAAGTTGAGTTACAAGATTTGACCCAGACCAGGAGAAAAAAAAAGCAAGCTAATTAAAAGTGTACAAAAAATAATAAATAAATAAATAGAATTTAACGCGTGAACTATAAATCTGTTGATGGATGCGCTGATCCAACTAATAATACAAATGGTAACTACAATTATAAGTTTTAATATGTTCCTAAAAGACTTCGTGCATCTGCCAACATAAAACATTACAGTCTTTACATTAGTGACTAAATTATTGCTTGTAGAAAACAGTTAAAGACAACATTATGACAAGAAGAAAGTTGTCAGCAGTTTATTATCTAAAAGACTCGCATGCCTTGGTAACACGCAAGATGTTTGGATTATCAAAAGATTAACACTTCTCACTATCACAGAAAGGTTTATGGAATAATGTTTATGAATGTCCCGCCCAATATTGGAAATGATTGTGAGAAACGCTGCGGAAAGGGTAGATGCTGCCGGCAATATCCTCCATAATTCATTCATTTTGTCTAGTGATGTAGTTCGCAGCTGACACACAACATGGCCCTGAGGCATTCCAGCCTCTGAATAGAAAATGTAACCCCGAAGTGCTAACTTTCTCTTGTCCCATTACGACACTTCTCTGACTAATGGTCCACTATACCAGGTCAATGACGCCATTCACTCAGCCACGGGAAATCGATCCCAACCAATGCCGTTAGGACAAACTTCCTATGGTCAAGTGGGTAACAAAATGGGCATGGTGGTGCATTCAAGATCAGCTTTGTGAATTCAGACTTAACTTGGACTTTATACACATACCATTTTTTGTCCCACGTCACATTCGGGGGCAGTGACATGGGATTGTAACCTAATTCCTTGTATCTATAATTTATATATATATATATATATATATATATATATATATATATATATATATATATATATATATATATATATATATGTATGTATGTATGTATGTAAGGAAAATAAGTTTACTTACAACAAAGTAATCGAAGACAGAAAGGTCAATGAACAAATAAATATCAGAATAAAAGTTGCAAATAGAGACATGCTATTTGTGTTGAACACGCTGTTTGGGTTTGTGGTCACTTTGAAGATTTTTCGAACCTGGAGGAAAGAACAGAGGCAGAACTGAGAGTATTTATATGAAGTGATTATTGAGGATGTAGGGAAGGAAAGTGAAAAGAGTCTGATGAATTTCTAAGCGAGGTGATAAAGGACAATACAAGATTTACGGGTGATACTTTACCTGAGAAAATACGACACATGCAAAAAAGACTGACAGGGTAAGAACAGTAGCGGGTTCAGACAAGGAACAGGAAGTGTGGAACAACAGGTTGTTATAAAAACATTGTGTAGTATGAATGAACCTAGAAAAAGCTTGTGACTTTATCAATAAAGAGGTCATGTGAAGGTGCTGCTGATGTAAGATAATTGCTGAGCACAATTAAAAACTGTTTTATGATATGTAGGCAAAAGCATGACTGCTTTGGTGTGAAAGTGGATTGTATGTGTTGTCTCCACAACGTATTAAACATATATATGTACAAAGTTTTGGTAAATGGAGTGCAGAAAGCTTGATGCTTCCAGCTGATACAATTCATATTTGGGATTGTGAAGAGAAAATCAAGAAACTAATGAACGTACTTGAGGGCTAGCTAAGGGATAAAGCAGTGATTGTTGACGTGGATGGTAAAAGACTGGAAACAGTTAATTCATATAGGTATTTGGGAATCATTGTATTGGATGAGATGACGGTAGGATGTTAGAAAAGGCGAGTCACAGAATAAGTATATACCAAGGAAGGTAGCAGGGCGTGTACAAAAAAGTAATAGAGTTACTATAAAAAGTTTTAAGAAATTACTGAGCCAAAACTCTTTTATGGAAGTGCAGTGTATATGATGGATGCAAATTAAAGAAAGAAGGCTGAGGTTATTAAGATTACTTGTTTACATAGCATATGTTGCATATGAACTGAAAGGGTAAGAAATGTGGATATGTACAGGTGGTATAAATGATGATACATGTGAAAGGATGGATCAGTTTGTTCTGGATAAACGACGTGGAAGTGTTAATAAAAAAAAGGGGGGGGGGACTTACAACCCAGACAGCACAAGACTGCAGGGAAGAGAGATGAATGGCGCAGTATGTTTAGGGGCATTCAATGAGCTTGCGATGAGTCTTCTGTATATGTGTATGAATCGGCTAAACCTATGAAAGATTTTTGCAAGAGAGACTCATCTACAATTCGCAGTTAAAAGTATAAATGTGCCACAGACTGTGGCGTTATTTTCCTGGAGTCATCCCCTGTAAGGGAAGAATGGCTAAACATACAAATAAAAATATATATGAAGAGTGTGTGTGTGTTTATAAATATTACTCGAGAGTGGCAGCGAAGGGAGTAGGCAGGTACTCTGACATTATAACATTGATTTCGAGAACTACGAAGTTAGGCATCCAATATTTATAGAGCAATGGAATGGCATATGTGAACCTTAGGATATTGAAGAAGACATCATTTAGTTGCAGGCTGAGACCTCTGGAAAGTTATTTTTACAAGGATTTTCGACTTTACACATGTATCTACTTTTATTCCAGACCCTGCTATACGTATATGGCTTCCATGCCTTACCGTAAACGACCACTTTTAATGGTAACCAGTATAATTCGGTTACGAAACACCCTTGTTTTTTTTTTATATTCACGTCAATGCGGGTTCTCTGACAAAATGTACCTAATTTCTATACGTAATGAATGGCAATATACATTTATAATACATGAATACAAATTACATATCGAAACCTAATTAAAGACTGCCTATTATATATATGTAAGATCTGAAATCCTATTGAAAAACAATTCCAGGTTATATATACAACCAGTTGAGCGCTGTTCGAAAAAAAAAGGCCATATCTGCACTCTAACAAAAATGAAATGGACTAAAGTCATGTGTCCGGCATAGGGAAAGGAGGGTGCCAGTAGAGATGAAAAAGAATTTATGTGTAAGAGAAGATTTAAGGCCTTTCTCAATATCATTACATAGAGTTTTGGATTAATAATGAGATACGATAAAGTGATTTTTTTATCAGCAACATTAAGCCTCATTGCATAATCTCCTCAAGTTGACAATAAAACGCCATCATTTATGTACGAGATAACAAATTGAAATATCAAAGTCCATTACGAATAATCTTCTTTGGAATTTCTCGATTACCCTGACGTTTATGAATAATGCAAACTACAAAATCAAAAACTTCACAACTTCTCACAGTATGTTTAAAGCTGTTAGTATACCGACAGCCCGATGGGTGGCTCGAAAATACTTCGATATGTGTTAATCTAATATCTATTTCGCAAATTCGCTTGGGTGACAAAGAGGTCTGCTGGACACCTGCAATTCCAGCTAATCTTATTAGGTCTCCAATATGAAGCTCTCTTGTAAAACATTTCTAATACTCATGCCCTTCACTGGTGACGTAATATGAAGATCCAAGTTAAATTATTTCTCTTTCTGTAATATCAGAACTGTTGCGCTTTCTGGCGTATGTATTTTCCTAGAAAACACCACTGAACTAAATAACACATTATCAACTTAGGAGTGCAGCCTACAAGGATGTAGTTCCTTGAAACTAAACTACTACCTTGGGCGCTCAGCAAGGGTGGAGTTACCAATCTCTACAATAATTATGATGATGACACGGTATTACAGACATGGCTCTGGTTATCAATACTAGGCGTGGTTTCAAATGATTAAAAAGAAGTGGGGGAAGCTGGTTTATAGCCTAACGAATGTCAGACGCATTTACTTAAAGAAAAGTTATAGAAGTTGAGATGACTACAGGCAATGCATTTAGACTACAAAAAATACAATCGTATCTTGAACATATTCCAAATGATAAAGGTTTGGCTGTATTATAACGGTCTTATATATATATATATATATATATATATATATATATATATATATATATATATATATATATATATATATATATATATATATATATAATAGAGTTTCCCGTTATTCTACATTTTTTCCTTAAATTACCTCGAGAATCTGTACCCATCCACTTCCAGGTATAGCCTACAGTAGGTAAGGAATCAGGTTGCAAGTCCATCCTTATTGTCCTCAAAAGATGGCCAAGAGGGAATATGCCTATTGTGCTTGGCCTTCTTTGGCAGCCACCCACCCACGTACTAACCAGGAACAAACTTGCCCAGCCTCTAGGAAATCGACACCGCAGGTGGGTACTTCCGTAAGTGCAACTCACGTGGTGCACTGTAGGTATTACTTGAGGTTCTTTGCAGCGTCCCTTCGGCCCCTAGCTGCAACCCCTTTCGTCCCTTTTACGGTATCCCCATTCATATTCTCTTTCTCCCATCTTGCTATCTACCCTCTCCTAACAATTGTTTCATAGTGCAACTGAGAGCTTTTCCTCATGTTACACCTTTCAAACCTTTCTACTCACAATTTCCGTTTCAGCGCTGAATGACCTTATAGGTCCCAGCGCTTGGCCTCTGGCCTAAATTCTATATTCCTTCCTTCCTTCTAAGAAATCGAGTGTCCAAATGGCGGCATAACGTCCAAATTTCCCTTTTCTTAGCTGTAGGGTTAATGTTCCGTGTATAATTTTTGACACTGCACTGCTGAGTATAGACTAAATCTTCCGTTGTGCAAGTAACGAAGACAAAAAATCAAAATTATAACATAGTCAGACTGCCACCAGTTTCATCAAACTAGCAATCCCAGAGTCAACTATTTATGGATGTCTCTTCGCCCTACCAGCAACTTCTGTATTTCATGTTGGTTCCATCTTCCATCTTTAAGTTGAAGGAAATTACGTTTATAGAATACGCTAGATTATTTTTCTCATATCGCTCACTTCTGCCACTATTTAGAGCTCGACTCTAGTTTACGCTACGAGAGCCATGCTTCTAAAACACGTATCACAGAATTCATTGGTGTGTAAGTAAATGAAAACTTTGTGTTTACAGGAGAAAAATACGAAACGATCCAAACACACCGCTCCCCTTACTACAAAACATCCCTACAAGAAAACAATACCTGTCTTAAAGAATTCTTAACAGAAATGTGATTCAACAGACTGTCTAGATGAGGACCTTCGAAATGAGTTGGTAAAAAATATGAAAATATATAAAGATATAGATGTGTGTGAGCATGTATATTCGAATATACTGTATACACCTGTGTATGTATATGTATATATAAATATATGTATATTTATACCATAAATACGGCTCAAACACACATAAATGTGTGTGTGCGTGTCACCCCAACTATATATTTATTTGATGATGCAAAAGCTATCTTAATAAATTTTGACAAAGGTCACTTCGTAGAATATATTTCATTGTATTGATATTTTAGCTGGAAAAAGTTCATATTTAGTATATTTTAGTGATTTTGTACATTTGGATCTTATGGAGTTCTTTTCCGTTTAAATTCTTGGTTTTAAATCCCGTAATTGCAGTTTTCGCCGAAGAAAAGGATTATAAAAACTCACGGCCACGCACACATCAGTTTTCAGAAGAAGGCTATCAGTAGTATTATTATGATATCGGAAAAATAAAGTCGATGAGTGATTGATTTCGATGCGTGATTGATTTATTAAAAGCTTTAATTCTGCTTTACTGTACTAGAGAAACTGGGGATGTTATAGGATGAATTATTATACACAAAAAAAGGGTGTAAGCGCATGAGCAGGGAAGTATGAAAGAGGGAATCATTGTGAAGGAGGACGAATCCTATGCATTATGGCCATGAGTTTGAACATAAGGAATTTGCGTTGGTTGAACGAGGACGGAGTGGGATCCTTCATGGTCTGTTATGAGTTGCGGCCTCCTCCTATCTTGTTGTTCTCTGTCTGTTGTTGTTGTTGCTGCTGCTGCTGCTGCTCCTGGGATTTGCGGTTTTCCTCATACTATTCGTGTTCTTTAGCGGCATTCTAGTGGAAGGCTAGCGTTCTTTATTGCATTCGGATTTCTGGAAAGTTTTGTCGATTTTAAATTAGATTGACCTGCTGTATTTGAGTGATTTTTATGCCATACACACACACACACACACACACATATATATACACACATATACATATATATGTGTGTGTATGTGTTTGTGTGTATATACACACAATACCTCAAGAAAACATCCAGAAGCTCAGGTACTGAACTTCTGCCTGTTATTTTCCTGTCATATTCGAGTGTACTAAAATCACCTGCACCTTCTGTGATTTTTTAGCATTATACATTTATACATACGTACATACATACATATATATACATACATAAATACATACATACATATATATATATATATCATATATATAATATATATTATATATTATATATATATATATACGCTCAAAATATTACAGACGATGCATGTGATATTTACTGTATATGTTATAAGATCCCCGTTATACATACATATACATATACATGCATTTGTATGTGTTAGAGCCACACACACACACACGTACTCCATACGAAATCGCTGCTTTCATTCCTAAGCCATTTAAGATTTTCATTCTATTTTACCTAAATGCAATAATGACAGCATGAACATGCGATATACAAACGCCAATGGCATGACAGGTTCAACTTTATTTTTATCTCACTGAAAGTTATGCTAAACTGCTATTTTTCTCTCTTGTTTCCTACTCAATTTCCACATTTATAATCCTAACTACGATTCCCTCTTAAATCATCATCATTTTCAAGTTTACAAACAAAATTTAATCATGAAACAAATACAAACCAATGTTATTTATACCTAAGCAACGCACACTGTACACACGAGTCGAACAATGAGAACACTTCGGAGAGCTCCCGTCAATAGGAACACGTCCATAGGTCAATAACTCGAACCACATTCCTAGCAGCAGAAAACATTCTACGGCCGTGATAGCAACGGCACGAAAGCGCCAACCATAAATGCATGTAGACGTATAGGGGCCGAACTGTGCAAGAAACCAACCCTTCTATGGGGCCTCTCGACGTACCCCTCTCTCTCTCACACACACACACACACACACACACACACACATGATGATCCAACTTTGTACCGTCGTCTCTACAACACTTACAAATCACCCCTTCTCTACCCTTCAACCCCTACACCCCGTCCCATATGGCAGCCTCAGTCAACACACCCCTTCCCCTACACGACAGACTGCATTTACATCCGTGTCTCTCTCTCTCTCTCTCTCTCTCTCTCTCTCTCTCTCTCTCTCTCATTTATTTATAAACATAAAAAGGGATGACCTAGTTGTCACCGAAATCTGTGATACAATTTAAGGATAATTACATATTTAAAAATGCACAACATATTTCAAACAAATAAAACAGGCGCAATTCTCCTTGTGTACAGGGTCGCTCTTCCAACGAAGTTTCTTCTCACCTTCATCCACGATTTCCTCCCCCTTTTTCCTCCCTAAAGGCCTCCAACCTCCTCACTCCTCTTCACCTTCATTAGCAACAAAACTCCTCAATAACCCCCACCCCCACAAACCCACCACATCACCACACACCCCCTCCCCCCTCTTGCTTTCGTGGAGTCTAGGCTCTTTTCCTTCAAGTCATTGTCGGTCCTTCGTCATCCTTCTTGGGTTTGCTGTCTCATTTTGCGGTTGGAATCACACAGCCATGTCTGTACCCATAATCCCCTCCCTCTCTCTCTCTCTCTCTCTCTCTCTCTCTCAATTTTAATTATTCATCTTCAATAAAACCTTATCCCATCAGATTAATGTTAAATATATCATCATTGTCATCTTTACAAATGACTTGTCAACTTTGCGAATGACTGAGTATAATAATAAAGACAGTTCATTACTTACAACTCATCCAATCACCTTACAGAGTAAAAATATGGCGAAGTACAGGAAAATGCAAAGAAACACGAAAGAAATCAGAGCTCTTAACTGCATTTACAAAACACTAAGGAATTTACACGCCACTCGTCACATGATGTCCTGTTCCCGATACATAACGGATTTTAAATCATGAATGCCAACTGACGAATTTTTCACAGACTTTCGTGCTACTGAATGTAATCTTAAAGCGTAATCTTGACATTTTAAATGTATATGTTCGTCATAATAGAGGAAAAACAGTGAGTTAATGACAAGGAAAGGTCAAATGGAAAAACTCTACGGATTTTATAACTATGCATTGGGCTCATGACTGCGACTGAACCTACCGCTTATTTTGCGACTTGAACTCTTACTTTCTTCCGCAGAGGGGAAAACCCACCTTTATCTATGTTCTTTTGTAATACTCGCAAAATACACAAAATTTCACTTTTTTCCACAAATTATTCTACATCAATCATATGACCAGAAAGGCATGCATTTTCATGAACGCATACGAACAGAATTAGCAGAGAAGCAAGCATGGGAGCAAAAACAAAAAAAAAAACTCTTTGCATAGAGAGTATGTTAAGTAACGCTGATGTTTCTTGCCGATTATAAAGGAAAAGACCGACAAGCTTCTGAGATACAGCCATCTAAAAAACTAACATATCAAAGAACACCATTTGTTGGAACTGTGCCTAGATTGCTACTGTCCTGAGAAACAGCTTGTTACAAGTTACTAAGGATATCTGACCATAGGTCAAGTAACCATTTTTGGCCATGTTAGATGTTAAAAAAAATATATATGGGACCTAGTAGCAACTAAAGAACTGCACATTTTGGCAGTGTTGGAATAAACAAAACAAATTCAATTACTAAATTCTATAGAATAAATAACCGACAAATGGATCAAGTGTTGGGGTCACGGATCTGAACAACTGTCTTTCTTTACTCCTCTTCAGGATTGAAGCTAAATATGAAGCATCCCAAGTACAAAATGGTTTTCCCAAATTGCCGCAGTTAAGGTCAATACAAAGCATCTATAGCTGGAATAAGATGAAGAACTTGTGATATCAAGTTAACAGAAAAGCTTGATTATAAGTAGATTTGGGAATTTTATATGAATGATTTCTCAAAGACGAGATCAAAAGGCTGAGTAACATATTCGCTAACAGGAAACGTAAACCTGACGGTGATAAAACGCAGAGGTCAGTTCCATTAGCAGTTGCAGATGTGAAGGAGTTAGATAAAAATGCAAGAAATGAATTTACAAATAAAATGAGTAAAGCCATATGCAGGCAGTTTGGCAAACAGAGCCTTATGTCACAGTCAGGTGCCTTAGAGATGCCAAAATACTAGAGATTCCCTGAAGACTGCCAGATGACCAAACAGGAGTAAGATTGAAAAGGTCACGATTAGAACTTTCCTTTGCAGAAGTCATGCTGATGATCGGAGAGACGAGAAGTGGACTCGTGATATTTTTTGAGGGAGAGATTTTGAGAAAATTACAACTTTGTAATAATAAAAGCTGAACCAATAGGCTGCCTATTTGAAGGTATGGACAGGTTACTTTTCTCTGAAAAGGCTGAAGCAGTGCACGTTTCCAAAAAAAAGCAAAATTTAACAATTAGGGGAACAGATGATATGGCATAGACACAAGATCGTCTGCAATAAACACAAATCATTTAGTAATACAATCTGTATCAGATGTTTTGCCAGTTTTAAAGAATGCGATTATTCTGCTAACCTAGCAATTAGGATTTTTTGGGCTTACCAAGACGATCAGAACAGAAGAGAAGAAGAAAACTGGACGTAAAAGCCGTTGAAAATGTAATTAACAAAAATCTGCATAATGAACATGAACAGTCACGTTCTTTGAAGATGAGAGCTCACAACTGGGATTAAAGCACCCCCACTGTGCTGCAGTTGGGCAGCATAACCAGAACAAGCCACATTGGTTAGGTTGTCAGAAGATCAGACAGGAACCTAATATATACATATTCTGTCTGTGTAGAAATTTTGATTTAGTTCTATTCAGTGTATATTCAGCAATAGATCAAGAATTACATTCAAGAAAAGTGTCTTATTTTACCCTCAAAAATCAAAATTTGAAAGGATTGTGACATCAAATTCTTTGTCTTACAAAAGAATATGCCTTTTCTCTTAACTACAAGTTAAGCAACAGAAATGGTAAAACCTGTGGTTAGAAGACGAGAAAAGTTTCGATGAAAGGTCAGATGGTGCAGCAGCAACAGAAGTCATCGCCTTACAATTATTCTCAAACAGAAAATCAAGAACATTCAGAATACTATGGCTGACCCTAGTACAGAGAATTATTGTGAGAGCGAAAATGAGATTAAAAATTACAAGAAATCTGAATGTCAAATGCTTGACTTGCGCTAATAAAAGGAAGCACTGGTTACATAAAGGGTTGGTGAGAATACCGCCAAGGTGAGTGGAAACTAATGTTGATGAAAGAACTGAAACACTCGGCTATATCAAGTATTAGAACTTAAGAGACTGCATCATTGTTGTTGGTAGTACTAGTAAGCATTTGAGTTTAGATTTAGTCCAAGCATATTCTTCTCAGGGTCATAAATTAAATAGTTTTAACAAGGTTAGTCCAGATACTTTGGATGAAGATAAAAGGACAGAACCACTTCAGTTTCAAAATAACGAATACTTCTAGTGAAAATTAAAGAAAAGACCACTTCACTGTATCAGATGCATCTAAAGGTTTCAATGCTAGCTCATTTTATTAGTATTTTATGTAAATAAAAAACCAGTTCCCTGAAGGCAAAACTGACTCAAACTCCACAGTTAGAGTTATATGGAAATTCAACCACAGCCCTCAAGTTATTCTGCTTTACAGGCTGATGGGAAACAATATTTTAATGTTTAAGTAGGTAAAATTTGAAGGAGGAAAACTACACTCAGATGTCACACTGATAAGTCTATACGAGCCACAATTCCATCCTGCTACTAACTAAATAGTTAAGTTTCATTGTTCAAAGGGCACAAAGCAAGGATTCACATATAGAAAAAATGCATACATAATTAAGACAATCACATAGTTCCTAATTTTTGCATGCATTCCTAAGTCTATTAATCCATGTGTACGTCCAAACAAATCTCTGCAAATTACTTAGAAAACTATGTAAGTCTACAAGACGCAACTTTTGATATTCTCAGTAAAAAAAAAAAAAAAAAGACTGGTGTTGACGGTAACAGCATGTATCATTAAAAATCCCATTTCATATCTCTGACAAGGTTAGCAACCATTTCATCTTCCATCTGGGAGAGCATATAAGTGCAACAATCTTAGCATCATCTGCACTGTGACCCATTTTTTCTAGGCCAGCAAAACATTAAACCACCCAAAAAAATGTCTTAAAAGAACATAAAACCAGACAAATGATTCTAGGATCACTGTATTCCAACAAGTCAAGTCTTTGATGCTACATACCTTAGAATATTAGAAAGAAATCAAGTCTACTGCCACTGACACAAGTTTACATGAGCGTAATGGTGGGTAAACATACAGGTGAAAGTAGGATGAGAAAAGAAATGAGTAACAAAATGGGTAAATTATGGAAAGTGACTTGGAGTGCAAAAATGACAGCATTAACTATGATTCCAAACAAAACACCCTGCTCCTTGTCTTTCTCCTCCTCCTCCTCCTCCTCTGTAGTCAAGGTTCAACTCACATCTCTCAAAGAAATTTTCCTACAATCTGCTATAGCTCCAATTAACATTCAAAATCTTTGATTTTAATTGTTAAGAATGTTCCCTTGCCAAGCAAAGGGCATACCATAAGGCACAAGGTCCAGAAATGAACACTACTAACCCCCAAAATATTAACAAGCCTGTCTAGGGCCTAACCTCAAAGAAGTCAGTCCTCTAATCCTATAGCTTGCCAACGACACATCACCTGTTCGATGGCTAAACTTTTTGCATGGCCCTTAAAAGCTGCCTATTAAATGTACATAAAAGAATAAACACGATATTTACAAGCAGTTACTATGATCAACAGAGACAATGATCTTTATACACCCAAGAGCCCATAACTTTCCCACAGCTCCTGATGACGAGCAAATTCTGTTTCAACAAACTTGCCAAGCCGTGCCTGACCAATGTGTCTATCATGTATTTGGAGAGGAGTATGTTCCTGCCTGATGCCTTCCTGACCTACAGCAGCTGCTCCCAAACTCTGACTGCACACTGGATTACAACCATCCCATAACTGAAAAAGTCCTATTGACTCAGCTGCGGATTATGTAGGGAGAACCGTCTCATCCACCGTCATTTTCATGAATGTGGGAATATTAATTCCGGATGTTTATGAGAGGGATTTTCTTATATTAATTAATATGAATTAAAATTCCCTTTGTGTTTTCTTAAATAAAACTTACAGGATTTTCTTTTCTTTTCTTGAATAAAATAAAGTAATATAGATTTCAATTATTTTAGTGCTTTCTAATACCAAATTTTTATATACATTCTGGAGAAATAAATTTGTAACAATGGAATTAGTTTTTAAATATAACTACGTTATAAAAAAAATCATTGTTGAATAAAGTACTACATATTTTTTCATTTATTTTGCTTTAAAATCAACTATGCTGGCCTAAATACTTGAGCGTAACTTCTTCAGCCGTTCGTTTCCACATCACGAGCATTTGTTGCAAATATAAATTGTATTGTTGCTTTAACATATATTTACTGATTCTCATGATTCATTATCGATACAGTACTGCATTAAATTACATAACCGATTCATGACAGGGACCAAGGTTTACAATTAAAGCGTAAAAATCGTGACAAGACCATTCATACATTTACGTTATTAGAACAACCACACCACGTAATCACTTTGTTAAACCAACCGCACAACTACAGAGGAAGAAGTTAAGTATATCTTAGTTTAACCAGACCACTGAGCTGATTAACAGCTCTCGCTAGGGCTGGCCCGAAGGATTAGATTTATTTTACGTGGCTAAGAACCAACTGGCTACCTAGCAACGGGACCTATAGCTTACTGTGGAATCCCAACCACATTATGACGAGAAATGAATTTCTATCACCAGAAATAAATTCCTCTAATTCTTCACTGGCCGCTCGGAGAGTCGAACGCTGGGCCAATAGCGTGCTGGCCGAGAGCTCTACCCATCCATCCAATGAAGAACTAACTGCAGAGGAGGCCCCGGAGTTTGATACTGGGTACAAATGAAATATAGTTTGACTGAGAAGTGACCAATGAACTATGAAACAGTGAAATACAACTGATGTTGAGAGAACCAACATAACTTGAAATTATTACCAAATAATTCTTGGTGTAACTTTTTCAGAATATAATTTGATGCTAAATGAATTCTGCAGTAATAATAGGTCATACGTAACTTGAAGATTTCAACTTGTAAATTCAACGGGGTCTGACTACTATTTTTGCAGTACTGTATATACTTATCCATTTGACCTTAATCATTTTATAATGCAGTCTGATATTTCTTTGTTACCTTGCCTAATATAATTTTTCTCTTGAATCTCACTAATTCAATAATCATTTTTGAATTATGGCACAGAATATCATTCCTTTCCTATTTTTTCAATATACTTAATTAATTGTAACTTGAGTTACTCTCTTTCGTTCATCCACAATATTGTGTGTTGGTCCTTGGTATTAAACACTTAAAATTAAATTATAATGAAGAGAACGAAATGAAATAATTAATGGTATACAGGAATACAGTTTAAGTAAAATAGAAAAGTTGGAGAAGCATGGCTGCCACTTAACTGCTGAATATCTGAGTGGTATCCAGTTGTGAAAAATCTAAGCGTTTAAGAAATATTTAAGCTAACTGAGTAATATGTACTAATTAAGAAACAACTAAATAAATTCACTGCTCTTGGTATCTGAAATCTGGGGTGATATTTCAAAATTGGAATACTCTTGCTGGTCTTAATAACCATAAAAAATGCAAAACTTCTATTCTACACTTCGAATCACTCTGGATTTTGTCAAAGGAGTGTTGTCCTTTTTTCACTGGCTTGAATCCTCAGGAAATTATTCAAAGCATAACATTTACCCAAACCTTCCCCCAATGCCGTTTTTGACCCCAATAACACAGGTGTTCAGCGGCCCAAATTCCATTAACATTATACCGTATGGTGTGTGACCTACGTACATGTTCCATCTATATATATGAAATTCAGTTTTATTAATCAACTTAACATAGGAGAAGACAGACTATCAAAGCAATTTCATTTCCATTAAAATAAAAATTAATTCTAACTGTTTTCAAACTACTATTCAAACAAAAATTATTGAGCAGAAATAAACAAAAGAACTACGGAAATTAAAAAAATCTTGAGAAGTATGCAGAATGGGACATGAGCTTAAAGCTATTCGTAAAATGTATATTACTCAATTAATCATATTTACCGTCATAAAGAATAGGTTTAATAGTGTATGTGCATATATACATACATACATACATACACACACACACATGCATATATATATATATATATATATATATATATATATATATATATATATATATATATATATATATATATATATATATATATATATATAATATATATAGAGAGAGAGAGAGAGAGAGAGAGAGAGAGAGAGAGAGAGAGAGAGAGAGAGAGAGAGAATAACTGATGCATTATACCATCCCATGGAGACCTGCATAACCTCGTAAGAGACCCACCCGTTTTTAATTATGATATGGCTGTGTACACTTTGACAGGGTACTGATCGCGGACGTCAGAGAGAGAGAGAGAGAGAGAGAGAGAGAGAGAGAGAGAGAGAGAGAGAGAGAGAGAGAGAGAGAGAGAGATGGCTTATATTTTTAGATACCCCTCTAATTATAAGAACCCTTACCAGAGCTATACCTCATGTATTTATTTATATATCGGAACTAATTATGTCAAGGATGTGTACTTATACTTTTAAATCCTCCTACTGGTTCATCCTAACTAGTTAATTTAATCGCAAACATAAGGTTATGTCTCAGTTTCTTATCTGCACATTTTCTCTCTCTCTCTCTCTCTCTCTCTCTCTCTCTCTCATCTATCTACCAAACATGTGTGTGTATGTATGTATGTATGTGTATATATCTATATTTGCCCAACATGTTATGTGTGGATGTATGTAAGTATGTGTGTTTATATATATATATATATATATAAATATATATATATATATATATATATATATATATATATATATATATATATATATATATATGGTATAGCCTATACTGAAACACAGGCAGTATACTCACCCATACAGACACACACAACAAACACAGAACACACACATATACAGTATATATATATATATATATATATATATATATATATATATATATATATATATGTGTGTGTGTGTGTGTGTGTGTGTGTGTGTGTTTCTATTGAAGTTAACGGCATTGTTCATAAAAATACTATCTTTTTACCAAGACTTTGCATCAATCTTTACTTCCTCTTTTCACCCGTGAGGGAGGAAACGGTTCGTCGACTAGAAAAAGTAAATAGAAACACTCTTGAACAATTTTTCCTTATTCCTGAGAAGCTTGCCTAAAGAGAAAAAGAACATAAACTGATTCAAAGTCTTGATAAAACGATAGTATTTGTGGACAATGCCATTAACTTCAATAGAATTTGCATAAGGGAGAAAAATGTGCCTAAATAGCATTCATATATATATATATATATATATATATATATATATATATATATATATATATATATATATATATATATATATATATATATATATATATATATATATATATATATAATATATATATATATATATATATATATATATATATATAAAAAGCCAAAAAACAGGGAAGGGAGCTTAACTGCATGTACAATAGCACTGTATTCCTACGATTATAATTACAAAGCATCAGAACACAAAACAGTCAAATGCAACTACGTCATTAAAGTCAGTAAATGCGCCAAAATTCCTCACATATTTTACAAAAACAATAAATCCTTGAATGAATAAACATGATTCCAATCTAATCACACAATAAATAAACTACAATGTGCCTCCGGACAACGACAAACATGAAGAGGCCACGTACACAATTATGGATTTGCCCTTATCGGAAGGTTATTTAAACCTACAGCACAGCGCCGCAAAGGCGTTTATTTTATCAACGGGATCACCCGTCAACAAAAGACGGGGCCTTCCTCGAGACGAACCAGAGAGTGACCCCAATACAAGAAGAACCACCACAGAGCAGAATGAAACCGAATATACATTTCTAGTTATCATTACAAACAGCGCTCCGACGAAGACGCTTACCCTCGAGAACTGAGTCAACATCTTGGGTACAAAGTTCATCGTGATCAAATCTAAAAGTTTACAAAGCAAACAGTGATTACAAATACACTGCACGACTGCCTCTACGGCGCAAGTGGGACTCTTACGACGAACGAAATATAAGTGTAAAACTAATAAAACTGTGAAACAGATAAATAAACGAATACATAACTAAACGGCTAGGGTTCATGTAAGGGGAAGGAGACCAAATGAAAAACTCTGATTACAATAATCTCGTTCAAAGGCTCTCTGCTGCAGTGAAAATATTAGCATAAGGGGGTGGGGAGGGGAGGAAGAAATAACAAGAAAAAATAAAGTCCCTAGTTTGACGTTCTGAAAGTTTAATAATAAATCTGAATTTAAGCGTAAGTACTCGCCAGTTAGGTACGTTTTGAAGATGTTATCAAGATGAGACACTTGAGACTGAAGCTTGCTCAGCGTCTTTCTTAGAAATGAGGAAAAAATAATTTGAAGTAATCACCCTTTATGTAAACACTACAGTTTTATAATTTAATATCCTTTTGTATAAAATTTCTTTGAGATGATATCATCTTGACATTTTAACGTCTTTCCTTACGAAATCGCTGAGATGTCATCAATTTGAGACTCCGTCCTCCTTAATGAAACCTCTACATATCACAATAGCATTATTAGTCTCCAGGTGAACGCGAGAGTGCAAACTGGACACTTAACATGTTCTTCAGTGAAGTCTATGAAATCCTAATTTGAGGCTTCCCCGCTTCTCTTTACGAAATCATATGAGATCACAGTAGCCTGACAGTGGCATAATTGTCTTTTGAGATATCTGTGAGATCGCAATGTCAGTATCCTTACTCATTTCTAAGAGATCTTCATACTTTCAAAATTCGTATCTTTCCCTTATGAAATTTCTACCGGATCGCATTAACTTCCCACTTATAGTACTTTTCTTTCCAAGACCTCTTATGGATGGAGAATGACTTTTCCCCTTAGGAAATCTATGAGATTACAATGGTTTGGCACACTAACATTTTCCTTTAAAAAATGCCATACCTGAGAGATCTTTTTCTTTTGTCTTTATTTCTCAGCCATATAGCAACTAGGATAAAAAAATATCCCCAGGTAAAATGAATAAACAACAGAGGCACTCTACACTGTCCCTTGTAAAAAAAACAAAGCATTAATAAGTGAGAGTTGAATATACTAAAATATAGAGAAAAACGTGGTAAAACTCACTTGATCCTGAAAGAGAAAAAAATGACCATAAGAAAATTAATTTTTCATGCTTCACAGAAAAAAACGCGTACATAATAAAAGCATCTTCACAATCTTGAAAATCAGGAAAATTGAAAGTAAAAATGAAGATATCACACCAACAACACAGCGATGGGGCCAGTAAGTGCTTTCATGGAAGATTTGTGAAGATGGAGAAATTATGGTCTTCATATATGAATAGGCCTAAATTGACCCACTAATTGCAGTGCAGGAGAATGTGAGAATGTGGAGAGCTGGAGGTGGAGGAGGCCTGAGGTATCATATATTCACCCTTCAAGAGTAATCTACCATCTTAAACTAACGAGCATCCAAATTAATGCACGACAACATTAAGATTTAACTCACTCAAAATTTTCCCAGTAAACACACATATCTGCGGACTTGTAAAGCTATGTATTAGCCTATAAATCATTCTATATGAGTGCTTATTATGTCATCAAAATAATCTATGTAAACAAACAATAACATGAAAAAAAATCATGGCTACTTTATAGACACAACATACGCACTGGCAAGTATACTGCATTCTGTACTAATATATAAAACCTATTCATTGTTTCTTTTAAATAATGATGGAAATAGCTGTTAAAACACACCTATAACTACACGAGGAAAAAAACTATTCTTTACATCTCGTGACAGTACGTAAAAATTTATCATATTAAAAGATTTTATATTAATACTACGAAAACACGAAACTGTCAAAAAACATATTAAACCACTAACTCCAAAGCATCATTCAGCATTCCAAAAGTTAATTCGGAGAGACAGAGAGACCCATGCTAATATAATATTAACATTTCAGTTGTTAAAGAACCTGCGGAAATCAAATAAATTCCAGTCGGTGGCCGACGATGACTGTCCATAACCATAAATCTACGAAGGCGACTCCATTGAAAGATCACACCAATCCGTACTTCACCTTTTCCCAAATACCTGCAGCCTTCCAAAATATCAGCATGGACCCCATAACGCAGTGGGTATACACTTAATGAAAGATGGTAATGGTAAACTTTATATAGCAAAAAGTGGAACAGCATTTGTGCAGCCATTCAAAATATGTATATACATATATATATATATATATATATATATATATATATATATATATATATATATATATATATATATATATATATATATATATATATATATATATATATATATATATATATATATATATATATATACAGTAAAAGTGAATATTTGTATATTAGTTTGGTTCTATAAAAATCCACACCGCTTGACAGACCCAGATCAAATTTTGCACACGGCCTCTGTCACCCCAGAAAGGTTTTAAACTCAAAACCAAACCTTATCCCGTGAGAGACATACAAACACGGACAACACAAATTAAATTTTCGTTTTTAGTCCACCTTTTCTTCAGTAGCTTGGGTGGAAACTTGAAAGCTCCAACTTTTCTTCAAGCACTTATGATCAGTTGAAACATCAAAGCCTTGAGAAAACAGTTTTGGAAAATTCCTTATTTAACGATATTAGGCGTCAATAATAATGTAAATAATTATTATTAGTTATAAATTATTATTATCAGTTGATTAATAATGTCAGGGAATGTTACAATGGGGATATACGGATTCAGTTTTCCTAAATAAATCATTAAAAGTATTACTGGAATACCTACAACAGACCTTCAGACTGCACTCCTCCACCAAACCCTATAATCATATCCACTCAAATTCTTAAAATCAGCGTCAGGATGACTTCGGGAAACTCATAAAATAAAGGTAAGATAAAGTATCTGTAAATGCGACGCCTATATATGCAATTTCAGTAGCAATTTCAGTAGTTATTTTCATGATGATTTTACTAGAAATGGGAAAGTGTAGGTAAAACCCTAGGACCTAAGGCCAGCACCCTAGCTTAAGAGAAGCTCAAATTCGGCCGTTTTCTTAGGCAATTTGCTTAGGTAAGTATGCAATTTTCATATTCAGCTGCCTAGAATTGCAAGCAATACAAATCTTGGATACAGTGAAATGTGAGGTCACAAAACAGATTAATAATGTCAGGGAAAGTTCTCTTCCCTTCCCTCACCCTACTTCCCTCATCATTTCCCCTCTCTCTTCCACCTTCCCTCTATATTCTTCCTTCTTCCCTCACCTCCCCCTATCCCTTCCTTCTCCTCCCTCCCCTTCTTCCTCCTCCTGTTTTCCTTTTCCTCCTCCCTCCCCGTAGACTGCCATGCAGTTTTCCTGGCATCGCCTGGTTGGTCAGCAAGTAAGTGTGTATGTATGTATGTATGTATGTATAGATATACAAATTAATATATATATATATATATATATATATATATATATATATATATATATATATATATATATATATATATATATATATATGTATAAGTGCGCATGTGGAAGAATCATTAAGCAAATTATAAGCAAAAACATTTCACATTCTTCCGGGCCGGTTCAATAACAATCAATGGTCGGCGGGAAACGCATGTTTATATACGGCCTCATAGCCCTTTGTTGGCCGAGTTGGTTGAGCTTCAGACCGTCATTCGATGGGCCGGAGTTCGATTCCCGCCGCCGGCTGATGAAGAGTTAGAGGAATTTATTTCTGGTGATAGAAATTCATTTCTCGCTATAATGTGGTTCGGATTCCACAATAAGCTGTAGGTCCCGTTGCTAAGTAACCAATTGGTTCTTAGCCACGTAAAAATAAGTCTAATCCTTCGGGCCAGCTCTAGGAGAGCTGTTAATCACCTCAGTGGTCTGGTAAAACTAAGCTATACTTACTTATATACGGCCTCATTTCAGAGATGGTGTATGTACATACAAAATAGTCAGCCCAGACCAAACAGGCAATCAATTAACGGACCCAGAGGCGACAATACAGTCTAATGGAACTTGAAATTACAGGCTCCTGTTATCATTTCTTTTTACGACTGTTCGCTCCAAAAGAAAAACTTGAATTATTAACTTAATCAATGGCAAGCCGTTGTTGTACTTAGTCTGAATGACGTCATTACTCGGGTCGCACATCGATTATCGGGTTTTCTCTCTATCACGTGTCATTTGGAGAGAGAGAGAGCGGGAGAAAGCGACCATAAACTTGAAGTCAAATGCTTTTACATACGGCGACAATCGTCTACTTAAATTGATTAAGGTGTCGATCGAAGGTAATTTTATGAGGATTTCAAAGGGAAGAAAGAAATAAATTCTGTCTATGATTTTCTTTAAAACCTTACGAAACACTGATAGCATTTTTTTCCCACTAATACCTTAATCATAATAGGTCTTCGCAGACGTCATGTGTTTACATGACCATCAAAAATAACAATCAATGAGGCACATATGCAATTTGATATTATACTCCAGCAACAGGAGTGGTCTTGAAATAAATAATCTCAGAGAGAGAGAGAGAGAGAGAGAGAGAGAGAGAGAGAGAGAGAGAGAGAGAGAGAGAGAATTTTGTCGTAACAGACATCAATAATGCTAGACGATCGACTCGCATACAAATGACGGCGTCTACATTGTGGCAAACTTCAGTACCCAAAAACGCAAACAAAAGAGAAAGTTTTGTGGAAAAAATTGCAAGACGTACAAAGCATTCCACTCTACAAGCAGAGGCAGCACATACACTGACCAAAAGAATTCGAAGGAGAAGAGTGGCAGAGTTTCGAAGCAATAAAGCCGTCAATTTTCATTTAGGGCTTCTTCGCAGACGTGAATGGCAACAGCATTGTTGCCACGCTAAGACAAAACAAATAGAAAAAGATAAAAGCGTTCTTGTAAAGCCGTAAATCCTATGGGAATTTATGAAGTACAGCTTGCAGAGCATATAAAATACATACGACTTCTAGGAACCATACCCACGCCTGTTTCAAAATTGATCTACTAAATAAACCAGAGGGAGGAGAAAAAAAACTCCAATTACTCTTATGATAGCAATCTCCAATACTGAAAGAAAATAAAGAGTAAAAAATATACTTTATAGGCACGACATATAGTTATTTACAGGCTAGCACTTAACCCGTAACGTTAAGAAAGAAAAAAAGGAAAGTGTCAGACACAGGGAGACCGAGACCGGTCTGCTCTCATAATGGATACGCAAGTAATACCAACTTAACTAAGAACCTGACCAACGTTGAATTGTATTTTCATCGACCAATATTTACCCACTGAACAAAGCAATGAAAGATATACTAGACTTCTCACGTAATCACGACCATTCCTGAAAATTGTTTCCCCCAGTTAAAAATATAGATTTTTTTTTTTTTTTTTTTTGGACAAAATCGTCTCCTCCCACTTCAGAAGGAAAACCAAAACTTCTTTGTGCTTACCATTCTATTTTCATATCATTCCTTCGTCGTGTCTTTATTCCAACAGATTTCAATGCTTAACCAAATTTTCTGATTTTTATCCTACGAAAACCTTCTACTTTTGAACACGAATACTGCCGTAACATTATGTGCATTCCTTTTTTTGTACCCTGCTATCGAAAGCGAGAGGTAGAATTCCCACATCTGATTAAATCCCTGAATATTACAAGTAATTACTGCAATGGCCGCTGAGAAATACACGTGTGGGTACACGCCAGCTCTGCAATATCACATTCCTTTCTTACATTCACTTACAATTTTTATATGATAATCCCCATAGCTGGAACAGTGGATGGAACATGAAAATCACCGTGGCCATTTAAGTTTCATAACCAAAAGCAGATTATGTGTTACATACTAATAAGGGTCTCACTTGCGCAAAATTGCCGTATCATGAAGCTGTTTGGTTATGAGGGGCAAGTGAAGTTGATCGACTGAGGGGCAGGATCTTCATGTACAGGGTTTATAAGCAAAAAAAAAAAAGGAATGCGCGGAAATGTTGTCAATCGAGTAGCTGAATTATAGAAAAAGGGTACAGTACTTTATGGTTCATGAGGGCACAAACGAAGGTTGAGAGAGGACGAAATTGTTTTTATTTATGATATTTCTTTTTTTTTTGTGTTAGGATAACAATTATCATGAATCGGAGTACAAGAATTCATACGTTATCCGAACCACGTCAATTATTTTTTTTTTCTTAAATCAACCCAGAGAAATAAAATGCCTTTTATAAAAGAAAAAAAATGTGTACGTTTGCATGTATGTACCTACAAAACCGTGTGACTTGCAAACCACCTATATGCATATTATGCAAATCATACAGAATGTTAACTTGGCACTACTACTTAGCTACTACTCGCTTGCCTAACCACTCTGCCAGGAGAGAGAAAAAAAAAAAACACCGTTCTAAGGGTAATGAACTCTTGTGTACCCTACATTACCCTTATGTTGCAATGAAGGGAGGACCCGGAGGAGCCTTAATCATCTCTGTGACATCAAAAGCATGCTGTTACCACTAACTACTTGTAATTGGTCTGGCTTGAATTTATTGACAATGTAATGATAGGATTCGAATTCCTCTTTGACCTATACAAATGGATAAGGATGCCTGTTAGCAAAAGGTGAAAAAATTTAACCCGTACCATTCTGGGTACAATATGTCGAAGTGAGTAAATGCCAAGTGCGCTGTTTTTGGGACGTCTTTATACCAAATACATCATAAGCCTTTTAGTTTTGTCTCGACTGCTGAGTGATCAGATCCTTATAACCTAGAAAACAAAAGTTTTACTTTTTCAAGACCTCATTTATCTACAAACTCAGCCTATCGCCGATATAGTTTTTAGTCACACGTCCAGTCAGCCTTAACTGAAGGTGTTAATCTAGTTTGATCTCACAATAACCCATATAGAATATCCTCTCATACCATGATCAACAAATGAGTTCAAAAAAAAAAAAAAAAAGCAAGAGAACGTAGACCTACTGTTTTGCATTATACTGTATGAACTCCTGAAAGCATTACATAAAAACCATGTAAAAATGCACTCACTAAGGTTCAATCTCCGTTGGTCTCAAGATATTTTCGCCCTTACATTTAGATCTAATGCGACACCTTCAGCGGGTCTTATGAGAAAATATCTTTATTCTGATAGCCATAAACAAAATAAGAATAAAAATAAATATATACTACGGTTCACAACCTGATAATGTTAATATACACCTATCGCGATAAATAGTTAAAAACAGTGAGTTATGTCAGTTTTTGAGATACCGGACATCAACGTAAGGTAAAATTAAATAAATAAAATTCATTAGCCGACATTCTTTGCCAGATCCTTGATAGAACATCAATTGAATTAGCATTTATACAGAACTAACTAATACCTGCCTATGGGTTCTCTGGCATCATACTTCATAATAACAAAATCAAACACTGACAGTAAAGTCGTTATCATGGACAAAGAAAATATATTACTCAATGATATAGATACATACGAAAAACCGTCTAGATAACATCTCCGCTGATTTCTTTAAAAATGTTAGGAATAAAAAACGCACATACTTTTTTTTAATTGAAAGCAATTAACCCAAACCATCCGTTATCCTATGGCATCTTACAAAACACAAACAATATCCCGCTAAGACCTGAAATTTCAAGTGAGGGGTCTCTTATGTACAAAATCATCCAAACCAAGGTCTACAGACCTTGATCCAAATGGCTGGCACGTCTCCTTTGTCCTCACGAGAGCGTTTTCTTCTTCTCACATTTACCACCCTGGAGCTTTTCGTATAAAATTCAACAAGGTGAACATTCCCCTCACAAAGGAATATAGAACAGGATACAGAATTTAGGTCAAAGGCCAAGCGCTGGGACCTATGAGGTCATTCAGCGCAGTAACTGAAATTGCCAGTAAAAAGGTTTGAAAGGTGTAACAAGAGAAAACCTCGCAGCTGCATTATGAATCAATTGGTAGGAGAGGGTGGAAAGTAAGAAGAAAGAAAAATATTATGAACGGAGGAACAGTAATAGGAATGAAAGGGGTTGCAGCTAGGGACCGAAGAGACGCTGCAAAGAACCTTAGGTAATGCGTACAGTGCACCGCATGAGGTGCACTGACGGCACTAACCCACTATGGGGCACAAAGGAATATTACTCATTCTAAAAGTGGATTTGTTATTTACCAAGAAACCTTTAACAGATGTACATATTAGTACTTGTCCAACAAATTGGCAAAATATGCTGACCACTTTCCACTTCGTCTTCAAAAAATCTTAACACTAGCTACCTATACATGGAGCACTTTGAAGTTCGACAGCGTTAATAAACCCCAATAAGCCTAAGACATGATATAATAACCTTGCAAAAACAATGACTTTACAGTAGAAATGGAAAACGATAACATACTTCCTCTGATGAATTAGGATCATCACATACTACAAATTTCTCCTAACCCCAATGAGACCAAAATTACAATACTGTAAACTAATAATCCCATGGCCGTTAGGCCCAATAGTGAAACTGGGAATAGACAATAACTTTGACCCAAAGAAAACTCAAACATCAAAACTCAAACTCAAATATGTTTGAGATCGTCTCTCTCTCTCTCTCTCTCTCTCTCTCTCTCTCTCTCTCTCTCTCTCTCTCTCTCTCTGTTAAGTCTTTCCTTATTCATATTTTCTCCTTGGTTACAATTTGTTCATTTTTCAAATTCCTTGCATTATCTAGGGTTTCCCACTTATCATTTTCACTTCTTAGGTCTAAGCCTCTCGCTGTCATCCGGTTTTCCTAACTTAATCACCTTTTCTATCTCTACATATTCTATCCCCATTAAGTTAACTGCCTGCATCACCCTGAGTCTCCTGCTCTTTCTTCTGGACTCTCTATATTGGTACATTATATAATGCTAAATTATTATTTCATTCTCTCTTCTCCTCCTCTTCCATCTGTTTCGCTATTATCCTCCTTGCTCCCTTTACTGCATCTTCCCTGTCACTTCTGAAAGCTTCTAGCTCATCGTTAATCTTCCTCATCGTTTCTAGTGCCATCTCATTCTTTGGGTACCCCAATATTTCCTCCAGTACTCTGACCTTATTCATTAGCTCATTATTCATTTCTTCCAGCTCTTTTATCGTATCCATACTGCCCAAAAATGGAAAACTAGTATCTGCATAATTTTCGAAATTGAAATGCCACCTATTGGTCTCCTGAAACACTAATACACAAGTTACTGCAGTTTCAGAACGATTCTTCAATGCTTTATTTAGGGGGTCCCATTTGCAGTGTCTGCAAAATCAGTAGTAAGGCCAGGGAAAACAGCAGTATCTAACATTTTCCCCAGTTTTGTACTTTTGCAGATACTGCAGTCTTCCATTTTAGGGCAGCATATTTCTCTTTATCTCTGGTTTGCATTCCTAACTGAACCACATCACCTCTTCGTGCTTTTGCAGAACGGCGTACAGCTCCTTACCCAACCCCTGACACGTTGCATGGAACCAACACGTACACTTGTCGCATTCAATAGCTCGTTTCATTTTGTTACCTCCGCTTGCAACTTGCGCAGGTTTCATTTCCTTTGTTTGACTCATTTTCCGTCCAATGCTGGATCCTCTTTTTATGTATCACTGCACATCCACTTTCCACAGCAATACCTTTTTTTCACTTTAGCCGCTTAATTCATCTCTTGCGCTTTGTTCGTTTGTACAAACATTATCTCCTGATGCGAATACGACGCTTGTTGCACGTTTCAGCAAACAGTATTATATTTTCAAGTTTACCATTCAATGTCGTTTTCTGTACCGACATTAACATTAACAGAAAACCGTGTATGAGTAACTATGATAGAACTTAGGTCTCGTTGAACAATGAATTCGAGGACCTAGAAGTGATATGTTACCGTTCAATAGCGTTATAATATCAAAATGATGAGACGACGTATACACTGTTACATTTAAAATCATACATAAAATCAGACTACTTTGCTGTAAAGTAGCCTGGGCTAGGTACAATAACTTGCAGTAAAGGTGCGCTTATATTCATGTAAACCACACTTTTCCGGTATTATTTTATAAGTTGCCAATACACGATGTGAAATTGTAACCTAGATTTTTAAAAAGAGCTCTTCATCAAATTACAACCTATAAGGTAAGACAATAGCAGCCCCCTCCCCCTCCATAACTAATACGGCAAAATTGTAACCAGTAAACACCCATAGGTTACGTGGTACTATTTTATATTGAATAACTTATAAAATTTTACCACTTTTCCATGTAGTGAAAAAACGGATTTCTTTCCATGGTACTTAAAATATTACGGCACTTAAGATCTGCTTAAATCACATATACTTAAACACCAAAGATGATAAAACTATCATATTAACTTCCAACTACCCAAAAGCCATCCGTAACCAATTTCGGTAAAAAAAAAAAAAATTAAGCTTGGGTAACTTGATGAAAGACTGTATATATCATTGTAGTACTATCAAATTAAGACCAGAAAGGTTACAAGATTCTGTGATATAATACAAGGCATTTCAAAATAAGGCCTCATGTATAAAAAAATTAGGAATTATCAACTGCCAACCAAAACAAGAAGCCTAAAAGTCCTCAACTACTAGCAACTGGGTGAAACATTCATTGTAAAAATCAGCCTAAACGAAATCCAAATCAAAAGAATACCGACATCACACAAAATCTACGGCTTCTGAAGTCCCTCACAATATGTAAGGGGCATGGGTTTGGTAGTTCAAAACATGGTAAAGTATTTATATCCCAGAAAAGCACACAAAATTACAACAAAATATCATAAATCTATGCATATAACGTGGTACCATTTGGTTTTAATCTGAAATATAATGTAACATTTCCTAAATTAAACTGAGATTACTCCTTTTCTTACCTTATCGAAGGTTTTTCTTAATATCAGGCTAACATGTAAGAGTAGATTTATTCACCAAATTATTACCTGCGGAAGAGTAAAATTCAATGCTAACAGTGAATCTTTATCATTAAGCACATTTGTAACGCACAAAGCGTTAATAAATCTGAAAATCATGTTACTACAATTGGATAAAATCATATCAAGCAAAAATGCAATTCAAACAGACTCCACAATACACTGATGACTCTGAGAGTTATGTGTATATGACAAGAAAATTGTAACAGGCGCTTAATAATGTTATCATTATCTAAATGATCTTCAAATTGATGCTGCTACATCCGACTTGTAAGAACCGAACATTCTGGCATAAAAGGTATGAAAATGGGAAGTCAACTGATCAATGATGCTCCAAAATTATGTACCTGACCACTTTATTAGAAGTGACAAATCTTTTGAAAAAGAATCTCCTGAAAAACTGAGACTGAAATAGAAAACCTGATATGTGATGGCTATGCTTAGTAATGGGTGGGCACCAAATAGAATAAATAATATATATTTATATAATTCATTACTGAGCGTGTAAGCTCCAAGTTTCACTACAGAACCCAGGGTCAGCCACCAGGTTCAACAGCTAATCAAAGAGTGCCCTCACAGTCACGAGTTTCTACCATCACTCACGTCACCTGACACTAGTCTCCGTTGCATGCCCCACTGATTATCTGTAACCACAATTCTGCCCACATGTCATATCAAAAGCAGGTCAGATCCCGGGAATAAATCAGATGACTCCAGAGTCCTGTGTAAATAACCTTACACTGATTACCTAGTGGATTAGCATGGCTCTAACAAAAAACCCTGGCGACTAACACACTACTGTAAACACAGCCATGCCCTACCAGGAATGAGCCACTAAAAGGCCTGAATACAGCAATTTACCTCTGTTTCATTCACATTCAAGAGAGAGCACAAGGTTGTCTCTACTGTACTAGCCTGGCAGCAATAGCATTGTTTTTTATAACAACCTGGCAATTAATAGACTAACTATGGCCATGCCTACTAAAACAAAAAGCCACTACTGAACTAAATACAGCTCTTAAGTTCTTGCTAGCTCTCCCTCAAGAACCCAAGTTCATCCTCAGTAAGTATGGTTCTTCTATAAACCACTGACAATTCATGTACTTACTACAGCCATGCTTACCATCACAAAAAGCCACTAATGGACTAAATATAGCATTCTGGCATTTAAGTTTCAAACATCACCCCAATAACATGAATGTGGCTACTATAACAATGACCATCTTATAAAGAAAAATACCACAAGATGTCTATGGATGAAAAACAAACACAAATGCCATCAACCTCCATCATAAAGTTCTGCCTTTACAATATCATGAGTTCAACAAAGAAGGCTCTTCCCCACAGCATCTTTCCCTGCATGGATGCACCAAGCAAGAGGATTGCATACGAGGGCCCACACTAGTTCCTGATAGCCAAGTTCCAATTAACATTACCAGAACTCGACTACAGTGGGAAACCCAAGAAACCTGGGAGATGGAGATATGGCTCTGTCACCTCCCTGCCAATATCAGAGTTATTCTGAGTAGTACCGGCAGAGCTTATAGTCTCTGAATCAGTACTGGTTTGGGTGCTTATGGGGTCAAGCTGTACAAGAGACTGTGGGGTATGAACAGTTGGTAGCAAAATAGGCAAAGGATTTTCATGATCCTCATCATGAAGAACTACACTATGAGGTTTAATATTGGCAGCTGTATCAGAAACAAATGATCAAGTTTGAAATTAGGGGTGTGATTACTTGATGGTCGATGAGGAGCACACTACTGAATTTTACATTTGAAGCATGAGTAGTTCTAGGAGTTCATTTAGCCCAAAGAACTGTGTCCTGATTCTCTACAGCTGATGATATTGTTAGGAGCCTTCTTAACCACCTTTTTCTGAAATAAATATTGAGGGCAACCTAGCCTACTGGGAGAATGATTACCACCTCAATGAAAACAATATTTATCACCACTACAGTTATCCACCCAAAACAAGATTATGACAATACGTACCATGTTTGAAGCAACTTAAAATTGGAGCTGGATGATTTTTATAAGGCTTAACCCATAAACAAACATGGTCAATATCAATAAATTCAGTCAGGGAAGGATATGAAAATGACAACTCTATGGCATGATTTATATCCCCCAACTTCCTCACCTTATAAACATAAGCTGATACATATCAAGATACCTTTTTATCCAAATTCTTGTAATCTCTCTTATACACTATACCTCAAATCAAATTTTGAAAAAGCAATGTGGGGATACAGAACTGACAATTTTCTGTCTTCAGTAGCATATTAACATAAATGCTATTACTGGGCCCACAACATTAAACATGACAGAAAACACTGTATTACCCAAAATATACAGGGAAGTCCATATCTTCCAAGGATGCCTTCCTATGGATACCAGGAGTGTTAAAATCATGACCAGAACGATTAGATGATGACACAGCTGCTGACGAAGTGCTGTAGCACCACAAGCTGCTACATCATTGGGAAAGAGGTTGTGACAGGTACTCTACGCCTAATGCTACCCCTCATTGAAGAAGTAGCATTTACATAAGAAAGAGAGATGGAAAATGATGGGGGTTCTGATGGAACTAGAAGGGTTTGGAGGTATTCCTAGAGGAGTATACCCAACCCACCCAGAGGAAGCCAGTGAATCCTAGTCAATATATTTCTTACATGGAGAAGCCCTAGAGCAGTACTTCCCCTGCAAGAGGAGCAAATAGTATCAGGATTAGTCATTGTGGGCAAAAAATACTGCCTACAAAGGTGACTATATACTCCTGCAACTACTTATGTCACATTTTTTATCCATTCCAACAAAAACATCACAAGATTTACAGCCCTTCATTCAGTTGAGCTTGGGGATTACTCATACCACAGTCAGGTTGTGACTGATCCTGGTCATTTCAGCCATAAGTCATTTAGGGCGTGACACCCAAAACAATATAAGATGTTATGTTTACGGTATTTAACGTTATGTCTATGGTATTTGCCATCATTTTATGTTTTTGTATATACCCAAGGGGCTAGTACTGAACACAGCGCCCATTTCGCACATATATGTGCTACGGCCCTGAACTCGTTGTGACCAGACACCCAAAGTTAGATCACAATGCATCCCTGCTGACAAAGGCTATGACTTTTCTGATGGATTTTCATATTTCTTTAAATTTCCTTTAGCCCAATGATTTTTTGCTGAATTCCACTGTTTCTTTAATTACCTATCATATAGCCCAAGCCAAATCCGTTAAAATTTACTTTAAAAAAAATTGATATCAAATGGCTGAAACATATGTAAATATTCCAGAAAAACCTTATTTCAACAATTTAAGCCTATTGTGCACATAGTCTATACCCTGGGCTATACCATACTTTCATATTTCTAAGCAAGAGCTCTGCACAGACTGTTACCTTGGAAATTGAATTCTCCTGTACTTTTAGTTCTGCTGATGAAGGCAGTGCTGGTGTTTATTGTCGGTCAACTATTATTAACCTCATATCTACCCAGCATGGTTGGGGACCCTTTGGGAACACAGAGTTTTGGAAACGTTGGGAGAAAGACTGGACTGCTATGTCGTTGTTAAGGAATGGTTCTGTGCATGCACAAGACATCAGGGAAGCATATGTTTAAGAAAGGACTGGCTATGGAAACCTATTATAAAAGGAACTATACTAACCTAACATGCCCTAACCTAACCTAGCAGGCTGTGTTACTTAGATAGGGGGTGGCCCCCAGTGAAGGAAACTCCACTTTTTACCGAAAGCTCCCTATAAAACTGCGCATGTGCACTAGCATTCCAGGTTGGCCAGCATACAACTTCTGAAGTTAATTATGGGTTAATTACAGTCAACCAACCAAAAATAACGGTAAATTCTTGATAGGCAACCAGAATGCCATAGGAAAAACCAATTTCCAAAATCATACCCAGTGCGGAGCTATTGCTTAGGTCTAGGCTATCCATCACTTCTCAGCATTTCTGCATAGGCCTAAACCATGCCTATTGGTGCAATTCACACGGTTTGGGTATTTCAGCACAGAAAATCCCTAACACCCATTGATCTGATGGTGGAGGACCCACACACGTAAAGGAAATGTGTAGCGTGAACTAGCTAATGATTAAAAAATCACAAATCACAAGATACCCTAGGCCTAACCTAAGCATTTGGGTAGGGCAGCCTCGGCCTATATGGCTTCTGTGTCTGAGAGAAAAGAACTCGCTGTCATTACCAAAATATATGCTCTGCCTGACCTATAGTTTACCATAAAACACCACCGATGATAGAACTTTAATAAACAATAATATACCTGATCTCAAAGGCGTAGAAGAAGACTCAGCTCTAGTACCGACTAGGCCTATAAGCCGAGCAGGTTGAAGTTCACAACCCACGAACGACACCACACTTTGTATGTCCGGTATGAAATCTCGCTAATAAACCAAAAATCGTTTTAATATTCATATAAAATCAGATTTTTCACGATCAATTATCACTGCGAAAAGATATCTAAAGAAACGAAAGCAAAATATATTAAAGCGTCGCGACGTGTTTACCAACAAACAAAACTGACATGACAAGGAAGCAAGAGCCAAGAGCGGCGAAGATCCGCGGTGAAGATTTTATGTTGGAACTGATAAGCGTTAAATATCTCAAAAATGTCTGAATACCTTAATAATACTGAAAACTCAAAGCCGTTACTGAAATTCGACAAGAAAACACAACCGTTAATTTTTGCAGGGGCAAAAAACGGCACTATTGCAGACTGACAGTGTTGCCATATTTCCACACCATGACCTCCATGATTGCCTAAATTTTAAATATGTTTAATCATCGGTAAAACCTAACGTATATAAAACAATTTAGAGATGCTTTCAATGTTACTGTCTCGTTCAGAACATTTTTCCGTAAACAACTTGCCGGGCGTGTCAGAAAACCTAAATGTATATCATTACAGGGTCTCTTGACATGGTCCCCGTACAACATTAACAGATAATGAGACTCAATTGTAAATCTAGAGCCTTGGGAAGCATTAAATGCATTTAACAATATTACTTATGTTTGTATATCAAAGAACTTCACATTTTCTTTCATTTACAATATGATCTTATATTTACATCAAACAAATTTCTAATAACAAGTTAATCACAATTAACTTATTATATTCTATTTTTACTAAAAGTAATCTGACTTAAATCACCTTAATTAGAATTAATAAATACATGTCATTTTTTTTCCAGAAATAGTTGTTTGATTTATATATAGAACAATTTCAATAAAACTGACATTTTGACTAGTTTTTGTTCTCGATGGAATCCTCGATCAAGGATTAATAGAGTCTAACAGAGGGTTAAAATAATTTAAAACTTCATGCTCTCTTAAAGTGTTTCTGGGTCTGTCATGTTTGTGACGTCGTTGGTATCTGTTCAACAGCCAAACGCAAGCTATTTCTTCCACGTCCATTCTGAAGAAACCAGGAAAACAAAGAAATGAAAAAAACGCCTCGTGTGAACGATTACAGCGTTAAACGGGTCAATGAAACTATTGTATAGTAATTGCATTTACAATATTACTTTGCAACTTCCTTCAAGTTAATCACAATCTCTTATATCTTTAATACACAAAATAGATTTAAATCCTTAATTAGGTGAAGATGCATAATCAAGTGGTCCCCAGGATTAACAATTAGACTCTGCATGTTTGTGACACTGGTATGCACCGTGAATTAAAGAGATTGATATAATCCTGAATTAAAGGATTGATATAATTCTCCATATGTCTTTTTATTGTTATTTGGGTAATGCAGTAGTACGCCTAACCGTGTAAATCCGGACCAGGTGTGTCTTTGTTTCTTTTATGATTCTTTACATTCTTTGGTTAATATATGTACATAAATACATACATACACACAGAGACATATATATATATATATATATATATATATATATATATATATATATATATATATATATATATATATATACTATATCTATATATCTATCTATATATATATATATACTTTAATGACAGTCTTAACTATCATCAGCAGCCCACATCATTCAACATAAAAAAGGATACAAAAATCCTGTTTAAATTTTGTGCTATATATTAATCCTGGGACTGACCAGGTGAAGAGAGCCTTAATCAGGGTTAAGAGAGTTTCTGTGTTCTTCACTCTGGTGAGGTCACTGATGACTTTCCTTTACCTTACCCTCAGCCAGGCGGCGTCATGCGAGAGATTGTCCTTATTTTGGTCAGAAGCAGACTAACCCTGTACTCTATTAATCCTGACTCAATCGACTTTTACTGCTTCATAAAATGGTGCGTACACCATTCTTTGATGGTTCTTTATTCAGTCGTTAATCATTATTATATGAACATATATACAAATATGAAAATGAATGAGAATATAGGTCAGTGAATCACAAAATATAAGAAAATTATATATTTGACCACAATAAACACCTATAAGAGTGTGGGAAGTTTTCCCACACTTGGTGGGGCGGATCGTAAAATCATTCTCATTCTCGGTTTTCGTGACTAATATTCCATCATTCCGCTGTTCACAGGTCAGTCAGAATGACATTTGCGGAAATACTGACATTCCGGAAGATCGTGTGAACTCGGCTTCACACAGGTAGCCCGATTTCATCACATGATCACCGCCAGTTCCCATACGCCTGTTGAACCAACAGCTCCCAACTTCTCCAGCAACATACTGGGTTCTCTTCTACATTGCTACTGTAGATAATGCTGAGAAATTCACAATATCGTAAAAAACTGTTGTATGATAAAAATCGACAACTCTTTTCTCTGCCTTGAGAGCTGAAGGTCTGAATGGCTTTATACCTTAAACCTCACAATTCACTTATTTATTCGTGACATGTATATCTTGAAAATGTAGACCTCTGTCAATGAGCCCTGAGAAGTCAGCATTGGTTATCGAAAATAAAACAGAAGAGGAGGATAAGTGAAAGATAAAGTAAGAAATGATAAAATACTAAGAGCAATAGGTATCAAATTTCTGGAAAATGTTATACTTGAGGCATGTGATCATAAACTAAGTATTAAAAACGAACGAGAAATTGGAATTCATAACTCATGAAGCTCTGGATTATGAAAATGTCGGAAAAATTTAATTATGGCCCTAGAGATAAGAATGAAAATAAATGAACAGTCATAGATTCATGCAACGGGCATATCGGGAAGATAAACACGAACTAACGGCGGATATATTATTCTCAGTTTTCTCAGAAGAGGATATTGAAAATAGGAAAGAATTTGGTGTCACAGAAAAAAAATATTCCTACGCAAATGCAACTAAAGGCAAAATACAAAGAGCAATAGAGCCGTTTAAGAGAAGTAGTTAATCATTACTACTACTAATACTATTTGTAAACAAATGTTTCCAAATCGCTCTCTCACTCTTCCCAAAATGAATAAGGTAGTATATACCCTTAGTGCAGTCTTCACTTCAAGAGTTACCACTAAAGGTTAAATTAAGGCTATTCTTGTATCAAATTGACAAAGAACCGGAAATTTCTGGCTCAGATGAAGGCTAAAATCTTGTGAAAGGTCAAATTCGTTGAAAACAAACTTTTTACTCCAGGGAAAATATATTTTTATATATCGGAAATGCGAATTTGACCGAAACTGTAATTTTACCAATTAGTATGATTTATATCGGTTCAGCAGTTTAGCATCCCATTAAAATAAGTTATTGAGATGTTTACAGATGCTATGCAGAACCATTGTGGCTAAAACTGGTCCATTGTCGACAGCACTGTGACAGAAGGATAATGTTCGTTTCCGGTCCGAACATCCGTAGGCCTACTCGATTTTGTGTTATATCTTTCGAATCTTCATAAAAAATGAGGTACAAATATGAAAAAAATATTTTTAATATATAATTCTTGCAAACTAATATTTACCACAATAAAAGATAAAATACATGTAAATGATTTAGGATATTTTCTAAGTTTCAGTTTTGTGAATTCACTTAAGGACATTTGAAGGGACATTTGATCTCCCAGGGGATAGTATTAAATGCGGTAAAATACATTTGACCCCAGGGGCTAATACTAAACACTGCGAAACAGTGTTAATGAACATGTTTAGTACTAGCCTAGCTCTCATGTGGAATTGGAGTTCGGATGGAAAATGAACTTTTACCTTTACTTGCTTTGGTTAATTTTTACTTTAGGCCTAAAACATAAACTAATTGTATTCTGGAGTTAAGAATATGATTTTCATAGCCTAGCCTATGTTTTAGTGTGTTTAGAACATTACTAACCTTCATCTTGTTAACAAATGAGTATGCTATTTGGTAGAACTAGCCTAAGTATTGGCTCCGCGCCAGGTATTGCCTCGAAAATTGACTTTTTCTAGGCTTATAGTATTTTAGTTGTTTAACCTATCAAGAATTTACCGTTATTTTTTGTCGCTCAACTGTAATTAACCCATAATTAACCTCAGAACTTGATTATATTTTTGCCATTGCACAAGCGTAGTGTTAGGCCTATAGGGGAACTTTTGGTAAAAAGTGGAGTTTCCTTCACCAGGGGGTCTGGCCTCCCCATCTAAGTAACACATATGGAGGGGTTACGTGGTTTGGCTAAGGCTTCCCTTTAAGTTTAGTAGGAATTTGAGAAGGAATATAACCTAACTAGACTTACCTTACCTGGCTGGGGGGCTTTGCCCTCCCTGACCCCCAAATGAGATTTGAACCCTCTGTCTGTATACTGCCTGCCTCACCTAACTTAACCTATGGTTTTGAAAAGAAAAAAATAAATACTAGGCCTAGTGTTGCAACCTAACCTAACCTAGGGCACTGGTTCCTTACCTGCCCCAGGGGCTACGCCCAGAGACTCCCCACTGACATAACCTAGGTCAGTGATCTTTATCTTAAACCCCAATTTCCCATTGTGGTTCCCCTTAATTGTGGTAAGAAAGGTTCAGCAGCTCTAAAACTAGGCTTACTAATTTGCTAGCAAAGTGAACATCAGAAAACAGGAAAATCATATTTTCAACTATAGAATGATGTTATGTTTTAAAGTAAATATTTACAAAATGTTCTAGAAACTTTACCTTCATCATTAGAATCAGTACTTGCAGAAGTACGTTGTCACAGGGACTTTAGGATACATTCTTGTCATTTTACTCCTGTATATCCCCCTATCCAAAAACCTCAGTTTCTCTCTGTGGTCCCCCATGATTTTAGTATATAAAGGGTTTCAGTATCTTTAAACTCCTAATTTGTTACTGAAATGAATGTCAGAAGCGTTCAGACGCGCACAAAAAATTCAAATTAACCGAAATAATCAAGAGATCAAGAGTTGCATAGACTGAGAACTGAAGCTTGTTATTTCAAGCAGTGCCTAAATTCCAAGATCCTTCTTATTTGGTGAAACTTAGAACAAAATTAGCAATCAGATTTCAGTTTTGCTCAGATACCCACATTACCAGATGAAATTAAAAACTGTTTCAAATAAAGTATGTTATCCATCCTTACTCACAGGGCACTAAAGAGAAAACTGATAGGGAGCCTCACTCAGGTGAATGTTGAAACATAAACAAAGAACTAAGAAAAAGTCCAATTGGGTAGCAAAATTCATTGGTAATTATCTAGCAAACAATAAAATTGCAATAGATTTCAGCATGGTTTTCATATTTAGCATGTTAAGGATACTTGGGAACAAAGTAAAAGAACTCCAGCATTGAGAACTCTAATTAAAATAAAATAATACTCATGTTTCTATTATCACCTAACTATAACTTACTTAGCAAGCCTCTGAAAAAATTTAATAATGTTTTCATTTTCAAATCTAGTTAATCTAGTACTTTGAGAACTCAGTTTGATCTTTGTATTACAGCATTGTGAAAACTAGGCCTAACTGTTCTGTGTGGCACAGATTCTAAACACAACTTTGTATTTCAGCATTGTGAATACTAGGCCTAACTGTTCTGTGTATGGCACAGATTCTAAGCATGACAAAGCCAGTGACCACAAACTGTGACAAACCAAGGTAAATGCAAGGTAAGCTGTTGGTTATTTAGTTATTTGTATATTGTAACTGAGTTTTTTTTTATATTACAGAGAGACATAGCTTAATGAGTTTTTTCTCTAAATTTTAGATCGGAGCCTCTGTACACTGAAGAGTTTATGTTTGTTTTTCTAAAAAATGTACAAAATTCCAACTCATACATGTATTGTATGCAAAATTATTATTAAAGAAAGTAAACACTTGAATAATGAGCACAGGGACAATTTAGAATGACTACTGTGATTCACCAGCACACGTAGACTGGCCTATCAGCCTGTGAATACATGGCCTGACCATGGTCACCACATAAGGGGAAGGCCAAAAGGCATAAGGCTTGGAAAGATAAATATTTGGTAAACAATATTTTGAACAGTGTATTATATCTAAATACACATATACTAGAGAATTATAGTTTAACAAATTGGTGTTTTTGCAGAGTAGGGACTATAAGCATGTAGTGTTTGCTAAAATTGGGACTTAATAATTGTAGAATTTGTGTGAGAAATATAACTGAAAAAAAACACTTGAAATGGGCAGTGGGCAATTTAGAGCAAAGACTGAATACTATATTACATACATAGACTAACCTAATGGCTTCTTAACACATGGCTTACCATGGCTTCCACTAAGCAAAGAATATCCCAGAAATATATCCCAACCTAACCTTCCCTCAAACTTATTGTAAGTAGGAGTTCCTCATTGGATGAGTGGGTACTGTTCTCAGCTAGCACTCTGCTGGCCCTGTGTCCCAGAATTTATTTTTGAAATTCACTTCTCGCTATAATGTGGTTCCGATTCCACAATAAGCTGTAACCTTCCCTTAGCCACGTAAAATAAATCCAGTCCTTCAGGCCAGCCCTAGGAGAGCTGTTAATCAGCTCAGTGGTCTGGTTAAACTAAGGTAGCCTATACTTTATTGTAAGTATGGTGCTGTACCCTTACCTGGCAGTGGGGTAGGGACTTTACCCCTGGACTTCCCCCTCTATTTTCCTTAATGTAGCCAAAAATTATAAAAAATAAGTCTTCTTACCTTTATTGCATTCAACGAGAACCAAGCATCCATCAACAGCATGGCCTATGTTGGATTTCTGTTTGCTGAACTTGCTTTCATTGACTTTCATAATATGACATGAACTGACAGTCTTTTTGTTATCTTTAATTAAAATGCAAATGCACAAATCTTGACAGAAATTATTCCAATCAACATTGATGTGAACAGATCCAAGTTTTAGTCAGTCATTTATTTGTGATTGTGTGTACCGTTGTACCCAGCAGTAAATAAAAAGAGTAATTTGTTGTATACTGTAATGTAAGTGGGAACCCTCAAGGCACAGCCATGTCTGGGAGATAATTTTTTTCAACAAATTGTGCTGTAATACATGAAAACTCCATCTTCACATGTGTGAGAAGGCTCCTTCTTTTGTGTAATACACTTCCAACTCTGCAAAATGAGCAGGTTCCACTCTAACTACCTGAAAACATCTTGTTTTTCAAGTATTTAATGAACTCGTCAATGTTTGTAGAAAAAATGCCTAGATTGAGCAGTGGAGTTGAAGTTAAGTTTAGAAATTCTTCACAAGTTGTTGGTAGTGTTCAGTGGATCAGAAATAAAAGCAATGCTACTGGTTGATTTTAAAAAATCGTTGTAACTTAATTCACCTGTGACCTCAGGGCACAACGTACTTTGACTGCGCATACACAGTTTTGAAATTTAAACAGTCTGCAACTTAGGGCACAACCTGCTTTGACTGAATGTACAGAATTTTGAAATTTAAACAGCCCACGACTTCGGGCACAACCTACCTTGACCACACACGTGCGCTATTGAGGCGAAGGCAAAGCTTGAGCAGTGTGTGACCTGGTGTAGGATTGATTGAACTGAGACTGAAAAATCAATGCTTTCACAAAAAAATGAAGGTCAGCTTGTTGTATGATCCTCCCAGTCAATCCCCATTTTTTTGCTTGGTTTTTGTTAGCCTGTCAATCATTGGACCAAAATTTGTTATGAAAAGCCACACTGTGATTCAAGATTTCATACTAGTGATAACTGTGACCAGATAACAGGAAACCAAAGACCTCAATAATATTATTGAGGCTTAGGTATCAAAAAATGTTATTATTTCTTTATTCATAAATAAATAATTCTGAAAATTAACATATTCTAAATAATTACATGATTTAATATATGCTGTATAATAGTAATATGTAAAGTGACATATGTATACAAATATTATACTGTATAATGAATGAATAAGGCACTGATTTTAAAAGTTTTCAGATCATTATGAGCATACAGATTTAATTCTTTCAGACATCTGTTGGTAGTGATTCCCAAGGCACTAAAGCAAGGTCTAATTCAGCAAGAATGACAACAAATTGTGGTTTAGAAGGAGCAGAGTGAAGGCTTCCTGAAGGGAATCAGAAAGACAGGTAAGTTATAATCTGAATGTAAATTAGTGTTAAGAGTTGAATTATTGAAAATTTTTTAATGTATTGAACACTGAAAATATGGAATAGTTCTATTGGTTCTCCTCACCCTTCAGTGTACTTGGTCAGTCTTTACTGGTTTTTATGTACAAAGATAATAAGGTATGGGAACAAAATTTGACCTTCATTTTTTTAACATGCCAGTAGTTTTTGCCAGATGCTGATTCACGTTCCAATATGGCTTAACATCTTTGGAGGCCATAGGTAGTGGAGGCATGTAGTTGAGTAAGCACCTATAGTCAGTTTCAACTATCTGTCCATCCACGGTTGACAATGTGGCACATGCGCATGAGTAACTCGTGATTTTCTGAAAATCATTGTTTCCAATATCGATGTCTTATTGTAGTCAGTTTCAACTCATCTGTCCATCCACGGTTGACGATGTGGCACGTGTGCATGAGTAACCCGTGATTTTCTGAAAATCATCGTTTCCAGTATCAGTGTCTTATTATGGTAAATATTCCAACTACTTCTTCAAACATACTTGAACCCTCACACCTTATATAAATCATAAACTTGTCAATTTATATCGATGATATACCTATATAAGCACAAGAAAGACGAGCTTTTATCAAACAGTCTACTCACATTAAACACAAATGAATGATGGGCTCTCAATGGTTACATTTTATCTCACTGGTGTAACCCAGGCTATGTGTAGACTTATCTCTACTGTGCATACTGCTCAGATCACAAGATTACTTATCATTCAAACTTTATTCTGCATAGAGTTTCATTTCATGAATACGCAGTAAACATAACTTTATTTTGATTTCAAAGTTACATCCTCATTCATAAACTGGAAATTAATCTTTAATGAAGTTGACTGCTAGAACACTAGGCATTGACAGGCGAATGATAGACCTATACTATTCATTGTTAGATATTTGATTTTACAGTGCTTGCCTTATAAGCACACTTTCATCTCATATCAATCAAAATTACTTTCTTATTTTGACCATTATGTATTCTTTTTATCTAAGTGTAGTTCCAGTGCCTCACATTTAAAAAGAATATGTCTAGGCTAGCCTTTTATGCTATATATATATGTCATCAACACACAAAGGATGATGGGAGTTCAATGAGATTTCAAACTTTTGCTTGATAAGTTATTTGGCAAAATACTCCTGAAATTGCTCCGTCAGTGAGCTAGTATAACAATATTTATGCTCAAGGAAAAATTATGTAAATGTGCAAAGTATTCTGAAAAGAAAATGCAATACCACTGCTGCACATTAACTGACATTTTCTGCCTTCCTGCCAATGTTCCAGTGGCTGTGCCTTTCACCTGCCCCAGCAACCTCATAGACAGCAATATTTCATGCTATTTCAAATATTACCCCAATCATTTAATTTACATGTAAAAAAATTATTAGAATACATCTTATTTATACTCACATAGCCAGATGTCTTTTTATTTACCTGCAGTTAGATAAATCATATTTATTGAAAGCTTATCATTCGTTTGTGTTTGTTCTGCATAGACTGTTTGATACAAGCTTGTCTTCTGTGTGCTTGTTATATTATTTATATTAATTGGCATGTATATGATCTATATAAGAAGGTATGGGGGATTTTTGCATGTATAAACATTCCAATGTATTACTGAAGAAATAGTTTGCATCTTTATCACAATAAGCCTACGATTTTGGAAACATTGATTTCAGCCAATCACGAGGGAGCTATGCATATTGCTGCTTCTACTAAAAATCTGCAATGGTGAGTGGACAGAAGGAATGAAATAGACTATATTAGTGAAGTCCTCTGCTCACTTGAACAACCTGGGTCACTACAGTGTTGGATAACATGTTACTTGTACTGGTCTGTTGGAACAATTTTCCTCCATTTCCTACAAATGTTCCCTTATTCTTCATCACTTGTTTTGCCTTCATTTTCAGGAGTGTGTTTAATGCTTTATTTTTTTGGTACATGTAAATAGAGTTACAACAATGAAAAACATGGAAATAAAATAATATCAGGAGTGTTCATGAAGAAAAAGTTCACCTAACATAGAAAGCCAATGGTGATGCATCCTTGAGGTAAAACTACTAACAGGCAGACATTCAATGTCTAGGTACACTTGGGCAGAAAAAAGCTTGGGAACAAATGACCGGAAGATACTTTTATCTAATCTTGTAAGCAACAACAAATTTATTCTCTTTAAAACATCTTGAGTAATTTTGACAGAAAAAGGCATGAACACTGGAAGATCTAATAAATCCATGTGGACAAAAAGGCAAATAACATGTTGGGAAGATGAGTTCTTGAATGCTGAAAGGTACATTATTATGAATGTATGAAAAATAATGGGAAGTGGTACAGTATTCCACTTCTAGTTCTCTGTTCTTGGAGTACCATCCAAATGAGGAGATCAGTGAATTTTAAAGGCATAGAAGGGAGTGCCTTGACTGACTGATGCCATTGAGATCTCCAGTATGTTTAGCAAGTAGGCTCTGCGTAGAGTAATCTTTGCAAATTTTGACTTTTAATGTGATTTTAAAATTTGTTGTTCTTATATACTTTCTTATTGTAAACAGACTTTTGCATAAGGAGGATAACTCAAGTTCACTACTGACCATGAAGACAGGTTTGGTGTATCCTTGTCATCATTGCTTCTAGCTCAGTGGAATTCAGAGAACCTCTGTGCAATTCTGCCACTCATGTCTTTCGTGAGCTTTTGCTTTCACAAAACTCCACCCATCTCCACCCTTCCATCTCTTATTTCTCATCCAAATAGACTAGATCTTCCAACTTTTATGTTCCAAGAGGCACTTAGCTGAAAGTTTCCCACAGCTGACAGTTTCACATGCTATGCTTCCAGGTGGATGTGTGAGGGACATGTCCAGACTATCCTTGTTTCTCCTTTATCATTATATATCATGTACTATGGAACTTCTGGTATAATTTAGCTGTGTATCCTCCCATCTGGGTCATATTCATCTTAAAGCTTTATTCTCAAGTTGTCAGTATACCAGTACAGATTATACTAGACTAATGGGTAATTTTACTTTTTTATGCAGCTTCACTTTATGTGATTTTCAAATCTTGTTCAGCCTGCCCATTTTCTGATTTTTGTGTTTTAGTCTTTTACCAAAGTGCATCTCAGGAGAATCTGTTTTACGTATCATTGTTCTTCAATATTTGAAAGACTTAATTTCATTAATCTTTCCCAAGCTAGAGTTATTATCTTCCTGTGTGCATATTCTTTCTCAGTATCACTGTTTTTATTAGATTTAGTTTAAGTCCCATGTTTAATCTAGAGCATAATTGTGGATCATAAGAAGAAAAATTGAAAGTATTGAAAACAACCAACTCATCTCTTGCAATAAGTATAGTACCCAAGAAGTGGATACTTTAGACCATGTTCTTTTTAATACTAAATTAGAGAGCTTTCATTCCACTCTGTGAATACCTTAGTAAGGTCTGATGATCAGTTTACACCTTGTTAGAAATGATTACCCTGCCACATGTTCCTTCAGAGCAAAGGGAAAATTGAGTCTCAAGTTCGGAATCAGTGATTTGGGTAAAGTATTTTATGATAGTAATGATAAAATATTTTATAATGATAGTATTAGTTAAGTGGCCAATATTTTTGGAGGTATAACCAAGGATCTGTTTCTTCATGTTTGAGAAGATTCACAGCCATCAATATCAATTTTTTTCAAAGGGTTTGGGATTTATGACCAGAACATTTAATCTTTACCTGAGAGCTAAGAGGGAAGACCAAATATTGTGAGGTAAGGTGCAGGATGTTATTGCTAGTATTCTGAAATGATAGCAATGAATAAATAAGTGCATTTATTCTAATTTTTATATAGGAAGATGTTTATTGATGTAATGAAAGAAGCAGGGCAGGAAGACTATTTTTTATTTATTTATTTCACTGGTTAATGAAAATCTGTTATTATTCTATATGGGTTTATATTCAGATAATAAATTCCTTTTTGAGTTTAATGATTTTAATTTATTACAGGGTCCTGCAACAGAGGTAAACTTCCATGAATTTCGAAACCCAAAAGTGACTATCTTTCATCACATTTTTGAAAGATAAACCTCTACAATGTTTATGCAGATGGAGTAGCTACTGTCTCGGAGGTAGTCATGAATGCCTCTTCATTAATTGTTGACAAACTCTAATCTGTCTTGAAGAAAGATTAACATGGGAAGTTCTTAAACATGCAGGATTCTTTTTTCTGTAAATTTGAAAATAACTCCATCTCTGATCTTCAGTTGATTAAAAAGCTAGATTTTTCTTACAATCCCATCAATCATATCATGTCCACATTCTGTCTTGAATGTTCACAGTCACACTGTTCTGCACTTCCGATGGAAGAGTGACCACTTACTTGTGTCCTTAGGATCCGTCAGGTGGTAATAACTACCATTTTCATGTTTGTGTAGGCTGGATATGATAAGATGAGAAATAAGGAGATGCACTTTGTGCATTCCGCAGATGATTGATGGGTTTGTATGAGAAAAGTATTGTAGATTTATGTTTTAAAAACTCTCTATTTTTTGTATCACAACCTCATCAATTATATTATGCCTGAATCATAATTTAGGAGAGAGATCTAGGATTTAAGAATCCCAGATTGTTTTATAATGAAAAATGAATCCAGCAGAGAACTAGGAGACTACTTGAGTCAAAAGCCAAGTCTTATGTATTATCATCATTATTATTATTGTTATTATTATTATTGTTATTGCAATACACTCCCTGAACACCTGAATTCGCCCTTAATCCCACTAGCCCAAACAGCTCTCATTTACCAGTCCCACTAGTGGGAAATTTTAACAGCCAGTGTTACCAACACTGCAGGTAAAATCATGTCACTTGAGCTACCATAACAAACGGTTGGCAACGTTGACACAGGTGTGTGCCGACACTTCTACCTCCGTCAGTTGCTTTTTGTTCGCGCTGCTGGAAGGTTGTTTCCTTATGCAGTGCAAGGTTTAATCCTATTGCCTGACTTCTCTTTGTATTTTGGATTTCTGGTGAAGACCTGGATTGTATTTACTGGTTTTTCTCCTGGATTTATGACTTCTGCTTGGTTGCTGAGCTTTTTCTGGATATTTTCAATGTGGAACATTTTTGGATTTGGACTCACCGGTTCCCGGTCTCAATTGGTCACCATGGACAAGCCTTCTCTTTCACCTTCTACTACCCCACCTTCGGCTTCGACTTTGACTGCCCCTACGACTGCTCCTGTTCTTCCTGCAAGGATGGATGAGTACCTTGAGACACAATAGACATTCAGTCTGTCAGGTATGAAGGAAGGTTAAGTGTGATGTGCAGACTTGTTGCGATGAATGATCCGATTGGACAGTACAAGAGATGGAGGATTACATTCGTCATCGCAGGTCTTTGCCTCAAGCATCTCAAGCTTCTGCTACAGATTAATTGAATAAGGATTTAGCGAGTTCAGAGGTAGTCAAACAGATAGAGGATAGGATTGCAAGTAGTATGAAAAATTTAATAGCTAGTCTTTTTCAATAATTCCCAGATAGGGAATAGTAGTAGTGCTAGGATGTCTAATCCTTCTTCCTTTTCAACTCCCCTGCCTGTTCCAGAACCAGCCGTAACGGTTGCTGAAGGTAATGGAGAACCACAAGCCTCCAAGTGGGTAGGTTCTGCCGGCCCCCTCGGCGTGGAGCAGACAGTGAAGGATCCCCCCCTAACCCCCTTATAGTATTGATGATAAATTTAATGTTGATAATGTTAGTCAGGATCAGGATCTAGGTATGACAAAGGCGGACAGGTCTGGGTTAGGTAGTGAGGAGAAAGTATTAAGTGCGCAGAGTCGTTCTCCTGGACGGGTTCCGGTTTCGGATTCGAGTGGATTTTATGCTCCTGCAAAAGTTTCGCCTTCTTCGTTTCTTTTTCTGTCTGGCTCAAAGTCTTAAGTCAATTTTTCAATTCCAGTGGTGCAGAATCCTTCTGCTTTAGCTCCTAACTCACTTTCGACTGTTTCTGAATCCTCTACTTTAGTTTTCCCCCTTCTCTGTTTTTCCTACTCCTTCATCTAGTAAGGCAGATTCTGGTGTGTCCTTTTTGGCTTCTAAAAGTGGTTTGCGTGACTGCCAATTGGATGTGGCAGTGTAGGGGCTTTTTATAGTACACAATTGTGGTAGTATATATGATGGGAACAGATTTGGAGGTTATTCAATGAAACTCAACTTTCCTTGACGTAATTTATTACTGTAATACTAAAATGGCCATAAAAAAACCTTAATATGGTTAATAAATCTTAATCTACAGTACAGAAACTTCTTACCTAACCTTATCACTATAGTTCCTCAAAACTTATTCTACTTAGCCTTAATCTTATATGTAGTTCCCCACTCTTCTATCAAAAGAACCTTAACCTAATTAATTACCTTAAATATAAGTTTAGTAAACATGACCAACATACAATCTCAGACACTTCTGGGTCAAAATAAATGTCACATACTCTTGCTTCCCAATGTTTTTTACATAAGTTCTGATAATCTCCAATCACAAGAGCAAATACTTTCATGGGAAAGTACACAACCATCAATTGAGCCATGAGTTTAGCAGACTGTTTATGACCCAAGTCAACAGCAATGTATAAGGGACCAATTACCTTTTATCTGTCTAACTTTTCCACTGTTCGGAGAAGTTCTCCCACACTAAACCTGGTCACCCCAGCACCTACTCCTTATGCTCACAGGGCCTGTGGCTCCTCAACAACTGAAATGACACTTTGCCCCTAGTTCACACAAGTAGTGCCTCCAGCCAATTGCAGTTTATATTACTAACTTACACTTGAAGGTTTCTGGGCCATCAAAACTGAAGGATCATTCTTATCCAGAGCATTACAAAAACAGTCCAGGTGAAGGGGAGCTCCTATTTTTTCACACTCGTTCAAGCAAACACCTCATTGGGGGTGAGCTGCAAGTAAAAAAAGTAAAAATAACGATTAATTAAACAATCATGCACCAGCAACACATTCATACAATCATACACCAACAACACATTCATAAACAACATATACACACACAATAAACTTAATAAGAAAACAAAAAACATCACAACAAACAAAACGGAACAATTAATTCATACAAACGTCTTTCATCATACAAACCCAAACTCAGCCTACCACAGCAGAATATAATGCAGATTTGCTGGGTGTTTCAAAATGGTACAGACTTTTGGTGAGAGGTTTTTTGAATGGTTTCTCTAACACTAGAGATTATATGACACAGGAGTGTCCAGAATTCATGTCAGATATGCTTCAGGATTACCAAAGCGGGATGGATTCTGTGTACTTTTTGTCCCTCCATTCTAAGGATTCTTCTTCTTCTTTTGGGTTATCTGTCGCTTCATCTTCTGCTCCCACATTCTCTGTTGCTCCTTTTTCAGTTTCCTCTTCGGCTTCTTCTTCTCCTGTCTTTCCTGCAGCTTCCGCATCTTCTGCTTTCCCTCCTTCGACTTTTGGCATTTCCTCTTAGGTAACTCTTTCTGCGTCTGCTATTCCTCTGTCTCCCGCCTTTCCTTCCTCAGTACAGTCTTCTTCATAAGGAGGATCTTCCGGGCAGGTGAAAATGCAGTTTCGGCAGAATTTGGCCTCAGGCGTTTAATTTTCCAACCCTTTGGGTATGCACAACCCCTTGCTTCCACTTCAAGCGGTTGTTCCGGTAGTATCAGGTATTTCACAGGGTTTGCCGGTCACTTCCAGTTCAGGTTTGTGCTCCGCTGTTTTGACAGGGCTTGTGGTACCTTCTCCGAGCAGTCTGCGGCCGTTATCACTTGCATTTTCCGCTGCAGATCCTCTGAGTGTTAGCTTCTACCTCTTTCATTTTTCCTCCTTCCTCTTCGTCTTCTTCCCTCCCTCCGCAAGTGGTTTCGTTTGCGCATCCTCCCCCAGGTTTAGCAATGCGGGTTCAGCTCCTCTCACTCATCTTCCCTTTGGTAACAATGGGGAATCGTCTCCGGGTTTCTCGGTTCCTCCCTCTCTCCCTCCCGGTGGAATCAACTACTGTATGCGGATTCAGCTCTGGGTACCCAGTTAGGGGTGGGTGTTCAGCATTCTGGTTATGGTGATCTGCTTGCAGACTCTTTGTTGTCGTCTGGGCTTCGTTCAGCTCCTCCTCCTTCGTCAGTCTTAGACCGCTTGGACATTGATGGCGATCCAGTGGAGATGTCCTTATGTCCGGTGCGAGCATTAAAAGTCTATTTGTCAAAGTTTGAGAAACTCCATCCTCATCCGCATACACTTTTTGTCTCTCCGCGGAATCCTTCCCGTCCACTGTCAAAGAATGCGATTATTTACTTTCTGAGGGAGGTGATTTCCCAGGCTTCTCAAGGTTCTTCTTCGTTGTCTTCAAGCTCCGTATTACCCTGAGTGCACAGTATTCGGAGTATGGCCACTTCATCTTCCTTTCTAAGGAATTATTCAGTGTCTTCTATTCTGGAGGCGGCTATTTGGAAGTCCATCTCAGTGTTTACTTCTTTTTACTTCTTAGTCTGTGCGTAGCAGCTAACTCTATTATCTAGGGTGTGTTCATTTTAGTAGAGGTGGGATTCTCTTAGTTCGGAGGCTCTTAGGTTAGCCTGATAGAGAATTCCTTTTAGTATTGAGATCACTAACAAGACCTCATTACATGTGCAATATGTTTTTCTCAACTGATGAATTTTCCTTCGTAATTTTTATCATTACATATCTTACACCACACTGAAAAGAGAGAGCTTGAAGCTGGTTTTTGGTTGTCAGTAAAAAGAAGACTTCATTAAGTGTGGTTTTTGTAATTCCATCGCTTGCTCATAAATGAATATCACTTCATGAAGGGAGCAGGTGTATCTTACCTCCTCTAAAGTTTTCCCAGCCTTGATTAAGCCATGAACCTTACTTCAAAATGCAGTACCGTATTTGGAAAAAAATCTCATAATGATTAATTGAAAGGCAAGTGTCTGTAGTCTTCAAAAATGTTTGATAACATTACAGATCTTTGCCCTCTCTATGATATCTGTTATTTCTGAGGTATCACATGGGATTTTTAGCTTGACTAAAAGAGAATTTTTCATTCCTGTGATGCAATACATTAATTTTAATGCAACATATACCAAATAATGCTAAAAAAAAGGGATATAAAGAATATGTCACATGCTAGAATATTTATGGTAAGAATTTGAATTAGAAGCATGTCCATATATATTTAGAAATTTTATCAGGCCTAGTATTGGTGGTTTCACTTATGAAACATATGTTTTGAAAGCTTTTTTGTTATCACTATGGGATCCTTAGCTGATATATTAAGAAAGATATTTGATGTTAAAGTAACTATACTTCTGCAAATTTAGTGAAAACGGGTCTTCTGTGGAAAGGATCAGCAGCATAAATACCCTTTTTTGTAATTTAATTTTTTATTTTTTGGTTTATATTTTATGCTTTTAGCCTGAAAGTCTTGTATTTTTTTAAGTTTTACCATATCAAAAAGAATTTCAGTACTCAAAATTCCATGTGACTTCTGGATTTGTTTCATCGCCACCATTCCCACTACTAGACACCTGGTTCTTACAGTCTGTTAATTCACACATGTCAGTACATTTTAGTCCATTAGCCTGAGAGACAATCCTTGTTATGGCACACTTTTTTAGAGCACCTGCAGAACAAAAGATCTAGTGGTGTTATATTAACAGGTTATTCATTCATCCATTTGATTGCTCTTCTCCTTCATTTCTTTCTGGCTTGCAGCCATGACAGGGAATGAGAAGGATTACTGCACCTTAAACATCACCTCTACATGGCAGCGTCATAAGCGGCATGCTGTGCATGATTTTGCTAGCAGCTTTTGCTGCCAGGCAGTTTTTGTCTATCTCAATTTTCCTTGCTCACAAGAGATTGTGCCTCTGATCAGTCATGTGAACACAAGGTATCTCTGGCACAAAAATCTAACAAGAAACATAATATCCTCAGTCATGTCACTGTAGGATATTCTCAGAGCATTCAGACTGCCATTTGATTTGCTGAGATGGGTAAGAAATGTGACTGCGTTGTCTTAAATGCTCTATTATCTTAAGACTGGAGATACTAAAGCATTTAAGACAACACAGTCACATTTCTTACCCATCTCAGCAAATCAAATGGCAGTTTGAATGCTTTGAGAATATCCTACAGTGACATGACTGAGGATATTATGTTTCTTAAGTTAAGAGTGCAACAAGTTTGTAATATATTTTGGCTCAGTCATATGGTATTTTAAAGGGGGATATGCAGTGCATGAACCCTGTGTAACTGAAATCTATATATGACTTGAATATAATAAGGAAATTAGCTCAAAAGCAGAGGAAATACTTTCAGTGTGAGACTCTTTGTCATTAAGGTGACATGCTATAAGAAGATTAAATGGATGCAATAGGTCAGAACTACTCGCTGTGAAATGCAGCATAGTAAATGGTAACGTGCTTAGTGATAATACCTCAAAAATAGATTGTAATGTGATTGCATGTTTTTTCTGTTACATGTAAAAGACCAAGAAGTCAGTGATGGTAAGGAGGTGGAGCCATCAGTTTCCTCCAGGGGATGCATATAGCAATCTAAGAATTATGTTGTCAACAGTGTCAAAGTAGGACATCCACAATAGAGTCAGATCATCATTTGTTTTGTAAAGATGGTTAGAAAACTGTGACCACTTAGTAACAAGTTTTTTTTAGCAACAAGTCCACAGTTTTGTTTTGGTTCAAGTCTATATCATCCTCAACAACAGTAATCTGAAAAACAGGAAACGAGTGTTGATTATTCTTTGCTGTGGTATCATTTAGGGCTGTTAAATAATTCACAGTAACATCCAATAATTCTCGTAATATATCAGCCGTTGATCCTTTATTTGCATTTACAGAAAAGTCTTGAAACACATACTGTAATGTAAATTTTAAGTAAAATTACGATACTGAGCATGATAATATTTCTACAAAGGAAAAATTTCCTGTTACTCTGGAAATTTTCTTCCCATTACAGTAAACACAAAAGTTCTGTCAACCAACATTTTAAGATATTCTGGGCTTTATTTTGAAGTATGTAATGTTCTCTTAATATGTTTTGTATCACAGGAAAGAAAAATGAATTGGGGGTCTCAAAAAAGGCAGTAAGTGACAGACACCCAAGAAATTGTTGATATCTTATGAAAGGTAAGATACAGTAATATGGAATGCATTCATACAATTTTGAAGAGTATAGGCTTTGATTTTTCAGTTAATCAATATGACATAACCTGCCCATATATGATACCAACCAACCCCAAAGCTTTTGGGCTACATATCACAATCTCTCTCTCTCTCTCTCTCTCTCTCTCTCTCTCTCTCTCTCTCTCTCTCTCTCTCTCTCTCTCTCTCTTTGCCTTTAGAGTGTACATTTTGAGTATCAAAAATCTACTGTCTACATTGTTCAGTCTGTAACATTTGATACATATTAATATAGCCTCCATCTCTCCACCTCACTCTCTGCATCTGCATGGCCACTTACCAGATTGGACTTATCTTTTGCCACTATTTGCATCAACATACCTTTTCTGTCTTTTAACATCCTAACACCTCATATTTTGATTACATGGTTAGAAGTGAGGCACCCGATTACTATACTTTGTATCTCACTTTCTTGACTTCTTTGCAGCCTCTTACATTGCTATGATAATTAATATAGGATTCAGTGTTGGCCATGATTAAACAAGGAAATTTCTTCAAATTCTTATATTTCTGCCACTGTCTTCCCTTGATTGTTTTCTGATTAATTACCATCCACTTGCTTCCCTCAATTGTTTTCTAATGAATTACCATCATTTGGTCAATACCAATTGCCTTCATAGTTCCATCTAATTGCTTGCAAATTTTATATGAATCCTTCTTTAAGATCCACATATATATAACCTTTAACTTTTTGTGTGGTTGTTCCCTGTTCTTGCCTTGACATAACAATCACTTCTATGGTTGATTTCCCTAACGTGAAACCAACTGACAATTGGTGAATTTTACTAGTTTTTTATTATTCCTTCTAGTACTTTCTGCCATACTTTCACAAGTCTCCAACAGTCTATCCTCATAATTTTGGGTGTGGTTCATTCCTTTGTTCTTTGTATATTACTTTGATAATTTTCCCATCACATTTCTTTGGCTGTCATGTTTTTTAAAGTTCTAATCTCTCTTTCCCCCGTAGGGGAGTAGTGCTGTCAGTACACCTTATGTGATGCACTATAGGCATTACTTAAAGGTTTCTGCAGCATCCCTTCAGGTCCTAGCTGCAACCTCTTTTATTCCTTTTACAGTACCTCCATTCATGTTCTCTTTGTCCATCTGACTTTCCACCCTCTTTAACAAATGTTTCATAGTGCAGCTGCGAGGTTTTCCTCCTGTTACACCTTTCAGACCTTATCACTGTCAATTTCCTTTTCAGCGCTGAATGACCTCATAGGTCCCAGTGCTTGGCTTGTGGCCTAAATTCTATATTCTATTCTATTCTAATCTCTCTTCAAAATAATTACTATTCCTGATTGTCTAGGAGATTTAACATTTTTTTTTAACTTTGTTCTGTAATTCTTCGTTATCTTCTTTTTATTTATTCTCTTCATTTAATAGATGTCAGGGAAAGGTTTGTCCTAGATGGTAAAAATTTTGTGCAGTTTTATCTCATCAAAAATTTTTTGTCACTACAGTATTACTATAACAAATTATCGATATACTGTACAAAAGTTACATCAGAGAGGTGTATTGTCTACAGTCTGGCAAATAAAGAAAGAGACTCATCATCTAGGGCAAAGTCTAGTTCCATGTGTCCCTTCTTTTTTAGCTTTTAAATTCTACCTTTGATAATGGATGCCCTTTCCTTTCCGGAATATTCGAATACTTTCTTAAACTGACCATACAAATTCACCTTTTGCCTTGTTTTGCAGTGTTTTTTTGCTCTGTTCATGTATGGTTGACTCTGCACATATACAGGATAGAGCATCATGAAAGCTTTGTTCTTCTTAGTTATGGCTACACAATGTTATATAAACTGTACAGTATTTAAGAGTACAAGAGAAATGGTGAAAAAAATATTATACCAGTATTTTAAGTGATTGTGTCTTTGCTTTTCATTACAGTTGTTTATTACCATTTATTTTTACAGCATTTCTTACTTAACAAGATTTCCCAGACTGTATTTGCTCATTCCTCAATTGATGCTGAGGTCTTGGTTTCTTTGACTAGGGGGTATAGATCAGCCATTTTAAAATTACGTTTCTTTACTGCTATTAAACCCATTTTCTTCTAAAACTTTCTGTAATGATTGTTTGCTTCAAAATCCTATATTTATTTTAATGTAAAGATACAGTACTATATCGTGTGTTGGAATTTTCTTTCTAATGTAAATATTTAGTACTATCAGGAGTTACATATTGCTCCTTAGACTCTCCTACTTATGAGAGTGTGAGGAATAGTCGATTTACTTAAGTTTGTCCCAACAGTTTATTGAGCTGTTCATTAAAATCATATTTAGTACAGTACCTTTATTAATTTTATGTGATGAAATACAATTATCTCATGCTATCACATGGGCTATGCTAGGGAGAACTCATATTCAGTAGTCATGTGTAACTGACAGTACTATAGCTTGCTTTCTGTGGAAATTACCCTGTTCCATAGTGGATGTTTGTGTTTTGAGTATCCCATACTGAGAAGAGTCCCTCTTTCTCAGCTTTTTCAAGATGGTCATGTGGTAGCCCTTTCAAGATACAATTGTAGCTTATGATAAAAATCCTTTATATCTTCATAGCTTGATTTCCCCCAAAAATGGCCTGTCCAATTGTAGTAAGAAATTTGGCAGTGTTCATTAAAACATTTTCCATGCTTTTAGTTTTATGATATTATTTTGAACTGAAATTGGTAAAGATAAGTATTTGTAATCAAACAATTTCAATCAGAGACTGTACAAGTCTAGTGCTACCCATTTCTTGATTTATATTGTAATAAAGATAAAGTCTGTAATTGTATAATGGCATATATGACAACAGGAAATGACCCATGCTGTGCTTGGAGTCTTTTCTTAAATTTGAGACTATAGGACCCCTAAAGGTACTGCTTCCATTAGTTCTTTTTCAACTTTATTTTCTGCATTTTCATCTTTCCCCTTAAGATCTTTTGCATATGCTGTTTCCTATTCTGCTTCATTTTCTCAAGCATGTTCTTTATTGCCTCTTCTTTGTTGAGATTCTGATTCTAATCCTACCAAATCCTTCACTGCCCTTGCCCCTTGGCTTTCCTTCTCTTCTTTTATGTACTGGCATCAGGACAAATGGCCGATGGGCATCTCTCCTGTGATCATTTCTTAGAATGGACTTTTCACCAAAAAGGATATTTCACAGAATGGAAGTTTGACTGAATAGGTATTGTGCTGAAAAGTAAATGACTGAACAGACAACTGGAAATTGTAGTATGTCATGCCTGTCAATTCACTTGTAATAGTAGGAATAACCTGCATTATCCAGAATCAGTCAGAATTGAATTGATAAGACTAACTTTAACTAGCCACTGGTTACTTGTTTGAACTTTTTATTCATGTCCCAAACCAAACCAATGTTAGCCAGTTTTCCTATTTGCTGTTGCAGTTGCTATTCCTAAAGTGAAGTAGTAGAAGATATGAAACACAAGATGGGAGTCTCTTGCCTGAGAAATGTGAGTAGTATCCCAGAATTTATTTCTTGAGAGCAATTGGTTGCAGTCTTTTGAATCTTTTATTTTTTTAGTTTATGTGCACTAAAGATCATTGTAGTATGGGAATACTGGTATTCATTTATGCCCAATTGTTCCAAATAAAGACTTTTATTCTTATTAAAACAGTTGGCAGAAATTCAGTAGATTAAGTATTCTGGTAAACAATATAAATCTTCAGTCTGAATTTGGAATCACAATGTACAAAGGTCACCATAAACGATGTCCTGAATTTGCAAAGGGAAGAATGAATCCCTTATGAAGACCATTTTATGTGGGAATTGAAAAAAAAATTATACTTTATAACCAATAATGTGTTCTTTGACAGAAGTTTTTACAAAGACTCAAATGTAGTATGGGCAGTCCACCATTCCCATTTTAGCCAATCTCTACATGGAATACTTTGAAATTTAAATTTTGACATCTATCAATTCAAAGGTCCAAGTTCACTGTGATATATTAATGACATTTTTATGTTTTGGGATGGTAGCTGGGGAGATTTTGACCTTTTCCACAAAACTAATTTACGAGTTTCTTGTAAATTCAAAAATGAATGGGGAAAAGTAGGAAAACTAGTCTTCTTAGATATATTAATAAGGGATCATAAAATTACAGTTTAACTGTGTACAGTCGACCCATGGTATTTGTGGGGGATGCACACCACAATCCCCCGCAAGTAGCTAAAATCTGCTAATACTTGACACCCTTCTGATTTTGATAGTTCAAACACCAAAAAAAAAACCCTGAAAATGCTTTCACCTGAGTATTTTAATAGTTTTATCACAAAAAATACAAGAGCAGCGAATGCTAACTTGTACTGTAGATGAATAGTAGTAGTTAATTTGTATAAGTGATTGGGAGTAAGTGTACAAATGATGGTAGAATGATAGATGTGAGGTGCAGGTAAGGCAGCATGATGTGTGAGATATAGGGAAGGAACCTGAGTTGTCTATAGAAGCAAAGGTGGGAATTTTTGAAGGGACTTTTGAGCCAATTCTACTTTATGGAGGTGATATGTAGAAATTGCATGTAAACAAAAGATAAAACGTTAAAAGTTGCTGAGATGAGGGTAAGAAGAATTAATAAGACTGACAAAGGGGGAGATGAGAAGTGTTAAAAAGGTTACCATAGCTGAAAAGATGGAAGAATTGACAATAAGAGACGGGTGCAAAAGATTGTTTAATTAAACTTGTTACAGCCAGAGATGAAGACCTAGAAATAGATGGAAAGATGCAGTGAGTTAGGCACTAGAAATTAAGGGGCTAACTATTTCGGAAGTATAAAAATACATTCAAGATAGGGATGATATGTTCAGTGTGAGTAGGTGTGTTGGATATGCTGCTAGTGTGTCTTTGTGTGGTTGTAAGAAGCCTCTATCATAATGGCTTAATGTTCACACACATACATATATATATATATATATATATATATATATATATATATATATATATATATATATATATATATATATATATATATATTATATATATATATATATATATGTATACACATATGTATATATATGTGTGTATATATATACATAAATACACATATATACATATATATGTATATATATATATATATATATATATATATATATATATATATATATATTTATATATGTATATATATATGTATATATATATTATATATATATATATATATATATATATATATATATATATATACTGTATATATATATACAATATATATACTCATATGTATGTGTGTAACATTAAGCCACTACAATATGTATATATATATATATGTATATATATGTATGTGTATATATTTATATATATATATATATATATATATATTTATGTATATGTATATATATATGTATATATATTTATATGTATATATATATATATATTTATATATATGTATATATACACATATATATATATATATATATATATATATATATATATATATATATATATATATATATATATATATATATATATATATATATATATATATATATATATATGTAGGAGGACTTTAACTTTAACTTTATATATACGGTATTATGTATAAATGTAATATATGTATATATATATATATATATATATATATATATATATATATATATGTATATATATATATATAAATATATATATATATATATATATATATATATATATATATATATATATATATATATATATATATATACTTTAACTTTAACTTTATATATATATATATTATGTATATATGTATATGTATAATATATATATATATATATATATATATATATATATATATATATATATATATATATATATATATATATATATATATGTGTGTGTGTGTGTGTGTTTGTGTGTGTATTTTTATCACATCAATGTGACATTTTTTTATTTGCAAACATTGAGCTACAAATGTCATTTAATATGCACTGTGCTTTACCTTGGAGGTAGAGTGAATTGGATATTAAACGACATTTAAATATTTAATTATATATATACAGTATATATATACATTTATTTATTTATTCATTTATTTATTTGTTTATTTATTTATTTATTTAATGAACCCAAAGATTTCAGATGGTTTGGAAAGAGTTCATAATTTAGCGGACTTGAAAAAGGGGGGCGGCGGGTGGGAAGGGCCTCTGAAATTGTTAGATCATTGCAGTTCCAGGTTTTTTGGAATGCGAAGGCTTGAATGCAACAGAAATGCAAGATAAACGTGAATGATGCAGTATTTAGAAGGTAATTAATATACTGGTAATGAGGTCTCTTTCTAAATAATTAAACAGTTGCAAAGCTTTAAAGGGAAAATTTTCGTTTCTATACACATCTTTTTATAGCTCTGATTGTTGTTCTATTTTAATTGCAGCCTGTTCGATAATGAGAAATTTTATTGGTGAAGAAATATATAAACGGTGCTGTGACCAGTTGTTTCATTATTTTAATTCATTTTTAGAAACAGGCACGTAGGTATAACAAAACCTAACGAATGAAATCTTCGTAATTCAACTGCATCGCAGACGGGTAAGAGTAATTAGCGAAAGTGCTCCAAACACAAGGGTGGTATCCTCTCTTCCCACCTTTACAGCCAAGTATTTTGGCGTTTATCTTACGAGGTTTGCGAGACATTTACCCAGATAAAAGTCGAAGGTAACGTTTTATGTTCTGGCATCCTAGTAATCTTCGGGATTTTATACAGTTTTTAGGGCTTATCCTCCGTTTTAGGACTTATTTTTGGTACACGGTGCGTAAAAACCAGAGGAAATGGGATATAGTATGGACAGGCAGCCACATTTCCCTCGTGCCATAGTGAGGGTTGGAGTGGTCTAACATGTTGTGATATCTCACGACGTAAATATTTTTCTAAGACAAAGAATTTAAACATCAAATGTTTGAATTGGCTGCAATTTTTTTGAAAGTCTAAATGAACAGTAATTAAAATGTAATTCAGACCTTTACCGAATATATTTCCTATGCAGAACGTAAATTGTACTGTAGAAGAAGGATACCATGACGATTGTTGACAAGAGTACATACGTTTTTGCTATATAAAATACGTAACGCATTCTGGACGTCCATTCTCAAAGAACATAAACTACTTGTCTTTGCATATGAACGTCTGGTCAGACATAAAGAGAGATAAACGGATCAGCTTCATCTACTGATTGGTTGCACCATCAGGAAGTGTTGGCGCGCTTTACAGCGGCGACGGAATGTCCTTTTTCTTGGGCTGTTTGACCCATTGCTACTTCTGTTCAGCCCCTTTGGGACATAAGTATACGCCTTCATACACTCCAGGCCTTCGTTGCTTCACTTTGTTTGCTCTGTCGTTGGTTATTTGTTCTAGTGAAGCGAAGGGATAATCACATATATAGCGTATATATGCATATATATCTGTATGTGCATATATATATA
>NC_089776.1:31188015-31193015 GCF_040412425.1 Macrobrachium rosenbergii | reverse complement strand
TGTCTTTAATGGCGGCGGCCGCTGAGGGTCAAAGGAAGGTTATCGTGTTGCCATTATTTACTACCACGTAAGACGACACTATACTTCCACGGGCACGTTCGTCCCCCTTTCTCGAATGATTAATAAGCTCTTTTATATTCGGCGAATTCATCTCGAGAATGAATGATTTTTTCCTCTTCTTCTTCTTCTTTCCCTTCTGCTGCAGCAGCAGCGAGTGGCCGAATTCCCGCAACTCTCTTTGGGAATGCTGAAATGTGCCTCGTCCCCCTCTGAAATGTGTTCCGAGATTTGTGGCTATACTTCATGTTTCCCAATGAGGTTTTGCCGCGAGGTGTTCTTCATAAATTTTATTTCCCTCTCGGCTCAGTTCGCTCCATGACAATTGCGTTTCTTTCTGCGAGGCAATATTTCGTTCTTGTGTTTTGGGGCGGAAATGTCATCCCTGTTTCTTTAAGAGCTGTGATTTGTGATGAATTGCGGCATTTTAATATAAACGGATATGAACAGTGATATGGTGTATTTACTATGATTGTTTATATTTAAAAGTTGAACTGATTAGTGATAAACAGTCACTTTTAACAGCAATAAAAAGTAACACATCATTAACAGTATCTCCCAAGAAATATAATTAAAAACATCAACTGAGGTCACTGGCATTTCTTACCTGGTATATATATATATATATATATATATATATATATATATATATATATATATATATATATATATATATATATATATATATATTTTTATAGTTTACATTTTATCAGATCATATATTTTTAGGTATCATATTAGTAAATTTTTCTCACTTAGTCAGATCATCTATTTTTATGCTCAACTCCAAATTCTCTCTCTCTCTCTCTTTCTCTCTCTCTCAAAACGATCACTGCTTATAGCGTGTAGATAACAGTGACTGATAGAACAAGACGAAAAATTCGGATGGTGTTGATTTTGGCAATACACCACCTCTCCTGTCATGTACAACCCTCGCTCTCCGCATCATCATATGCTAAAGCAAGATTATACTTGGTGGAGAATAATAATAAAAATGAAACTATAGACAATTGCTGGAGTAACGGTACTCTGCGGTAATATGCAAGGACCAAGGTTCAAACTTGTACAGTACTGAGACGAAAATGAGAGTGTATTTTGTTTCAAGTCATCTTTCAACATTTCATGGAGGTTTCAGGGAAAGGAAATTGTGTACGTTACGTGATGTAAGAGAGCTAGAGTTACTTATATTAATCTTTTTCTCTTATATATGCCCTTTTCCGCTCCTCCGGGTTGCCTATTGAGCTTGAGCTATGACGTCAAGCCTGATAGATTTCGTAACGTCTCGAGGATGCAATACTTTCGAATCGGATTTCGTCTCTTGATCAGATAGCAAAAGTCTTGGAACTCGTTCGAATACACTGACTCCAGATATTCTGGAAAAAATATTTTGTTTTTAAAGAAGTTAATTTCCTACTAATGCTCATTATTTTTTGTGTCTCTGGAGATTTTTGACAAATTTGTAGTAAAGGATCAAAATGCCTTGACGTGGATTGCACGCATGCAAACGTCAAATGCAGTTATATTTAAATTTGCTTGTGTAAGACAAGGGTATCGCAAGGGAATATGGAGGAGACTTCTGAATATGAATGATTTTGAACACGGTTAAAGGCTCTGTCGTACTCTGTGTGTACTTGTATTCTGCCCTGTTCTATAGTATGTTCATAGAATATATATATGTGTATATATAATATATGTATGTAACTATACATCTACACACACACACACACACACACACACACACACACACACACACACACACACACACACACACACACACACACACACACATATATATATATATATATATATATATGTATATATATATATTATCTCTCTATCTACCTTTTGTTATTTTTCTGTCATAGTTTATATTTTAGGTCCTTTGGGATTTTAGCGTAATAATAATAATAATAATAATAATAATAATAATAATAATAATAATAATAATAATAGACATATATATATAATTATATATATATGTATATATATATATTATATATATAAATTATATATATACTGTATATATATATGTATTATATATATAAATATATGTATATATATATATATAATAACAATAATAATAATGATAATGCTTGCTTCCACACCATGTGACGGGAAGAGCGTCTGTGATATTACGCCACCAGTAATAACAATATTACTATTCAAATAAGCCATTTTCCTAATTGCGGGAAGCTGATGAAAAAATGAGACAGTCACTGTCACAACCATCCTTTAATGAGGCTGAATCTTACAACTAAAACTTCCATAACACTCGCCGTGTCATTTACCGATAAGAATGGTCGCAGCAGACCGTCGAATCTCCACACGCAACGTGCTAAGCCCCGTAGGGGAGGTAGCCCCATCAGTGCACCTCACGCAATGCACTGTAGGCGTTACTTAAGGTTCTTTACAGCGTCCCTTCAGCCGCTAGCTGCAACCCCTTTTATTACTTCTACTGTACCTCCGTTCATATTCTCATTCTTCTGTCTTACTTTCCATCCTCTCTTCACAGTTGATTCGCAGTGCAACTGCGAGGTTTTCCTCCTGTTACACCTTTCAAACCTTTTTACTCTCAATTTCCTTTTCAGCGCTGAGTGACCTCATAGGACCCAGCGCTTAAAAGGCCAAAATTCTATATTCTGTAATATTCACCCTCTCCTAACAATTGTTTCATAGTGCAACTGCGAGGTTTTCCTCCTGTTACACCTTTCAAACCTTTTTACTCTCAATTTCCTTTTCAGCGCCGAGTGACCTCATAGACCCCAGGGCTTGTCCTTTAGCCTAAACTTTGTTTTCCAGTTCGAATTCCAAAGTGCTATGCGCTTCTGTCATGAACTCACTCTCTTCCTGGATGCTGAAGCCGTTCCTCTATTTTGGCACTTTCTTTTGTCTTTGTAAAGCGCTTTCCAGGTCTTCCTACATCCTCTCCACAGGTTAAAATGGTCTTAAAACGCTCTGATCTATTTTTTTGCACACTAGCCTTTTTAATACCTCTTCGCATCTCCGCGTTTCTCAGCCTTTCAATTCTTACTTCACATGTTGTACGGTTTATATATATATATATATATATATATATATATATATATATATATATATATATATATATATATATATATATATATATATGTGTGTATATATATAATATATATATATATATATATATATATATATATATATCGCTTATTTGCCAGAAGAGTGACATAACTCAAAAATTGCTATATTTCAGGGGAAGCAATTTAAGGTGTAAAACTCGCTATACTCTCTTTAGTGTAATAGTGACATGTCATGCCCCCAAGCGGTTAGTATTACAGATACAAATAAGAAGTTTTCACCACAATATAGAACAAAGAACGGGCTATCTATTGGTATCAATAACTCAAAAACACATTTTTGAGTTGTGTCATTCTTCTGGCAAATGAGCAAATGTGTATATATATATATATATATATATATATATATATATATATATATATATATATATATAGATATATATATATATATGTATATATATATATATATATATATATATATATATATATATATATATACACACACACATATATATATGTATGTGTGCATATAATATATATATATATATATATATATATATATATATATATATATATATATATATATATATATATAATATAATAAATTTTATTTTATGTATATAGATAAATACATTTTATTTTATAATTGTTCATTTTCCCAACTTCCACCTTTTCTGTGTAGAGTATGGTACTCTTTTTCGAAGCATAATATCACTCACAAGTGTACTATGTACTCCAGCAGCCCAGTGCGCAAGCTCCCCCGTCGTTTGTATTTTTTGAAACCTATAACCTTTTCTTTACCGAGAATTAATTATTTTCTCTGTCTCTTTTTAACTAGATTTAAAAGGGCGTTTTATGGCTCGGTGCATTGGCCTGCCTAGAAATTTCATAAAACACACTGATGTGATTACTGTACAAAAATGACTTCCACCTCCGCAATATTACTATGAATAGAACGTCGAGAGGTCAAAAAGCGGGAGGTTTTCCAACTGGTTACTTTTTTTTTTCCTTCTCTTAAAAGTTATGACAGGAAAACAATGGGTGGAAGAATGATTCAGAGTAATAAAACGTTCTCATAACAAGATTGGTGGGTTTTCTGGGTAAAAACATTTCGACATGTGAAAGACAAAGGAAAAATGGCGATAATAATTTCGATCAAGATTAAAAAAAAATCTATTATATGGAACTTTTTTTTAATTGTTTAATCTGTTTAAATGTTTTACTCCATTCCGGAGGCAAAGGGCAATACATTAAAGTGGTGGATGGTCGTTTAACTATTTGCGTTTTACTTTTTCTTGATTGTAACGTAGTTGCTAGTGCCTAGTATTTTTTGTCCAATAAAAGAAATTTTGTGTTTGACAAAATGGTTTATTGAAAACGCCTGTCATTATCATTACCTCACAATTAGTTATTTTAAATTAAGTATTTTAACGAGTATTGGCCTTTTACTCATTTTGCTTTTTGTATTGTATTTAAAATATAAAAATAAACTCTTATGATGATAATTAGGGAGAGAGTTGAGGTTTACAATTCCCTGGTTGTTATTTATTTTTTTTGGAACAGCACCACTGTGTCTACTGTTCCGTCCTCATTTGGTCAGATGAATAAAATTCACGTTTATATCGTGCTAATAAATCATTTTTTACTTGTAGGAACGAATCAAATCGTTCTAATAAAATATTTTTTTCCCGTTTTACGAGCTGACCGTGTCGTTTAAACCCCAGTGAAATCCTTTTGAAAATGTGCCAAGATTTGTGAATGCATCCAGCATTATTGAGGTGGAGTCGAACAGTAATTTCCTGAGATCAGTGTTTTCTCTTTGTATAGCAGGATTATGAGTAAATGCCTGTGCTGGCTTGCGCGTCATGATTTATGGTTTATGAAAATTTTGCTG